>NC_134410.1:43201064-43463564 GCF_038048845.1 Mixophyes fleayi | reverse complement strand
GTCATTTACAAAGCAAAGGACAGTCCAAAAATGCTCAATTTTGTGCAGCGATCATACTTACAGATGCGTTTGTTAAACTTATGTCCCCCGAAGCAGCTTTGTAACCCAGTCACCCACCTCTGAGGATCTGTCTTTGAGGACCTCCGCTAGGGCCCACACTCATCATTATCATCATCATTTATTTAAAGAGCGCCAACAATTCCACAGTGACGTACAGAGAATATTTGTCGTTCACATCAGTCCCTGCCCCATTGGCGCTTACAGTCTAAATATCCTAAAACACACAGACACAGACACAGACATAAATGATTTATAAATAAGTATACAGTATAGTGATATATATAATGTATAACTTATATTATATCTACTTTTTTAATTTTTAAGAGACCTGCACTGAAAAAAATATTTATTTAAGGAATAAGTATTGTTTCTCTTCTCTTTGATTAGCCCCATCCTGAGATGACATTAATAAAGAAGTCATTGCAGTGGGGCTTGTACCTGTTGATAAAAAGCCTCCCTCATGCGAGAGCCAATGATACTTGGGCTTATCAGTAATATGGAGGGCTTATCAGCAGCGCTAATTCCAATGGTATATAGAGTAAAGCGAAAATGAGCCCTTTAATAAATATTTTAAATTCTGGCTCACCCTGGTGTCCTCTTCTGGAGAACTCTTTTTAAATGGAAAGAGAATCTTCCACCCCATGCATCAAGCCTGAAGAATGTGGAGGCACAGATCGTGTTTGTGCATTTTCTTCTGGCAGCGGTTTGGAAAAATTTGTCAGTCCAGCAGTGCAGCTGCTTAAGTTTACCAGACTCACAATTTCCTTTCACCTTTAAGACAGCTCTTATGACATTCATACTACATGACAATAGATGTAATTTATAGAGAGTGAGTTGTATGGTATTCAGTATGGTTGCCAGCTGTCTCAAATTTCCAGATTTAAATACTTTTCCTTGGAAATATCTTTGTTTTGCAGGAATTACCAACTGCACATAGATTTCCTGCATATAAAATACCATATTTATAATTTATTCATTTCTATGTTTTAAAAGTTAATATTTATTGAAAAGGAGTATTCAAAATGCAAAACAATTACACTACATGGACAAAAGTATTTGGCCACCCTTGTTAATTAGTGAGTTGAGGTGTTTCAATCAGACCCGTTGCCAGAGGTGTATAAAATCAAGCATCTAGCCATGCAGTCTCCATTTGCAAACATTTGTGATACAAAATGGGTCGTTTTGAGAGCTCAGTGACTTGAAGCGTGGTACGGTGATAGGATGTCACCTTTGCAATAAGATGGTTCATGAAATTTCATCCCTGCTGGATATTCCACAGTCAACTGTAAGTGATATTATTAGAAAGTGGAAGTGATTAGGAACAAGAGCAACTCAGCCACGAAAAAGAAGACCACGTAAAATGACAGAGCAAGGTCAACGGTCAAAGTCGCCAACGCTCTGCTGATTCCATAGCTGCAGAGTTAAGAACTTCCACTGACATTAATGTAAGCAGAAAAACTGTGCGGCAGGAGCTTAATGGAATGGATTTGCATGATTGAGCAGCTGCATGCAAGCCGCATGTCACTAAGACCAATGGCAAGCGTTGGATGGAGTGGTGTAAAGCACACCGACACTGGACTCTGGAGCAGTTGAAATGTGTTCTGTGGAGTGATGAATCACGCTTCTCTATTTGGCAGTCAGATGGGCGAGTCTAGGTTTTGGTGGATGTCGGGAGAATGTTACCTGCCTGACAGCACTATGCCAGCTGTGAAGTTTGGTGAAGAAAGGATAATGGTATGGGGCTGTTTTTTAGGGTTTTGGCTAGGCCCCTTATCTCCAGTCAAGGGCAATCTTAATGCTTCAGCATACCAAGTCATTTTGGACAATGGTATTCTTCAATTTTGTGGCAACAGTTTGGGGAAGGCCCTTTTATATTCCAACATAACTGTGTCCCAGTGCACAAAGCAAGGACTACAAAGACATGGTTTGATGTTCAGTGTGGAAGAACTTGACTGGCCCGCACAGAACCCTGACCTCAACCCCAAAGAACACTTTTGGGATGACATGCAATGGAGATTGCGAGCCAGGCCTTTTCATCCGAAATCAGTGCATGACCTCATAAATGCTCTACAGAATGAATGGGCACAAATTCTGACAGAAACACTCCAACATCTTGTGGAAAGCCTTCCAAGAAGAGTGGAAGCTGTTATCACTGCAAAAGGAGGACCAACTCCATATTAAAGTATATGTATTTGAATTCAATGTCTTTACAGTCCCTGTTGGTATAATGGTCAATTAATTTTGTCCATGTACTGTATATTATCATCAAATTCAGTCAATGGGGCATGGGCACATCTTTAGTGGTTCAAGGTCCGCAGAGACAATGTTGTACATTACCTGTGATGAAGCAGTGAATCCACAAAACAGATCTATACTTTCACAGAGAGACTACTGAATTCAGTTGTACAGTACTATAGTACATTGATCATCACAGAAAAACAATTGTTTAAGAACTTCTAAAAGTTAGGAGGTGTGACAAAAAAAACGACACAATACAGTGTGATTTCAACCAATGTATTTGTTCTGACTGACACAAAGCATATTTTTGTTCTGTTCATGTTAATAGCACCGTTTGCTCTATGGGTCTACAGATGCCCAGGCTATCAACCAGTGTAACAAATAATATTGGAAGGGGAAAGGGCACACTGGGGGAGGAATAGACAAGCAGGGTAATAATATCTTGCTGTTTAATACCGTATATTAATGTATATATATTATATTTACTGCCACTCAGTTAATTAAAATTGGTCATATAATGTAAAATGACCTGAATAAACTTGCTCTAAGGTCAACGTTGTTTGTGTGAATAGATGACTCAAGTGTTCTTAAACATGTTGGTAATATGACAGTTGTATGTTAACAATACTCTCCTCTCTATGCACCAGTTTAAAATTGGATTTTACTTAATTTGCATAAGCTCAATTGAGTTATGAGACAAATAATATGATGGTCAGCAATCTCATGTCAATGGTAATAGATGCAATAATGATAGTAATGGAATGGAAATATATTGACAATCAAAAAATAAATGTTTGATAGGAATCATCGAAATGTTTTTTTAATAAGGAGAATAATTAGCCACCCCAGTCTGCAGTCCATGAACAGAGAACGGCTGGAGCAATTTATGGTACACTATTGCGCTTTGGCTACTGTGAGAAGTTGTGTGTGTGTGTGTGTGTGTGTATGTGTTGCAATTGCAATTTCCTCCACCTAGTAAACCTAGATACAAAGTAATAGTTCTCTGTCCATAGCCATGGAGCGCAGTTTAACACGTTTCACCTTGGACTGTGGCTTCCTCTGTAGGTTCTGTCTCCAGAATGGTTGGCCATTTTGGAATGCTGCCTATTAAAGTCAAAATATTATTGTTATATGGTTAGCGTTGGTGATGCAGTGGGTATGATTGGCCTAAAGGTTGGAACAAATATTAACTGCCACATAGCACTTCCACCTAACTGCGATCCAATGGAATATTGGTAGACCAACGTTTAACCCGGCGGTTCCCAAACTGTGCGCCGCGGCTCCCAGGGGTGCCGCGGCACTGTCACTGGGGTGCCGCGGGCCAGACATAAAAAAAACAACAAAACACAGAAACTTACCAATCCGTCGGGCGCCAGGACCCAGCAGCCTCCTCTCTCCTGCAGCTGTCACTGAATATCGACGTCAGTAATAAGCTGCAGGAGAGAGGAGGCTGCTGAGTCCCGGCGCCCGACGGATTGGTAAGTTTCTGTGTTTTTTGTTTTTTTATTATGGCTGGCGCCTGGCGCGGGGCAGAATGAGAGGGATCGTGGCAGAGGAGGGGGACAGAGGTTGGTGACAGCGGGACAGAGGTTGGTGACAGAGGATGGTGACAGCGGGACAGAGGTTGGTGACAGCGGGACAGAGGAGGAGAGCAGAGGATGGTGACAGCGGAACAGAGGTTGGTGACAGAGGATGGTGACAGCGGAATAGAGGATGGTGACAGCGGGACAGAGGAGGAGAGCAGAGGATGGTGACAGCGGGACAGAGGAGGAGAGCAGAGGATGGTGACAGCGGGACAGAGGTTGGTGACAGAGGATGGTGACAGCGGAATAGAGGATGGTGACAGTGGGACAGAGGAGGAGAGCAGAGGATGGTGACAGCGGGACAGAGGTTGGTGACAGAGGATGGTGACAGCGGAACAGAGGTTGGTGAAAGAGGATGGTGACAGCGGGACGGAGGAGGAGAGCAGAGGATGGTGACAGCGGGACAGAGGTTGGTGACAGAGGATGGGGACAGAGGTTGGTGACAGAGGATGGTGACTGGGGCAGAGGAGGAGAGCAGAGGATGGTGACAGCGTGACAGAGGATGGTGACAGCGGGACAAAGGGGTGAGCAGAGGATGGTGACAGCAGGACAGAGGATGGTGACAGCGGGACAAAGGGGGTGAGCAGAGGATGGTGACAGCGGGACAAAGGGGGTGAGCAGAGGATGGTGACAGTGGGACAGAGGATGGAGACAGCGGGACAGAGGAGGGGGACAGAGGATGGTGACAGCGGGACAGAGGAGGAGAGCAGAGGATGGTGACAGCGGGACAGAGGAGGAGAGCAAAGGATGGTGACAGCGGGACAAAGGGGTGAGCAGAGGATGGTGACAGCGGGACAGAGGATGGTGACAGCGGGACAAAGGGGGTGAGCAGAGGATGGTGACAGCGGGACAGAGGATGGTGACAGCGGGACAAAGGGGGTGAGCAGAGGATGGTGACAGTGGGACAGAGGATGGAGACAGCGGGACAGAGGAGGGGGACAGAGGATGGTGACAGCGGGACAGAGGAGGAGAGCAGAGGATGGTGACAGCGGGACAGAGGAGGAGAGCAGAGGATGGTGACAGCGGGACAGAGCAGGGGGACAGAGAGCAGAGGATGGTGACAGCAGGGCAGAGGAGGGGGACAGAGAGCAGAGGATGGGGACAGCGGGGCAGAGAAGGGGGACAGAGAGCAGAGGAGGGGGACACAACGTGAGAGGGCAGAGGAGGGGAAAGCGTGTGAGAGGGCAGAGGAGGGGGACATTGTGAGAGAGGGCAGAGGAGGGGGGACAGCATGGCAGTGGGGGGCAGTGTGTCTAGATGCAGAGGGGGCAGTGTGTCTGGATGCAGAGGGGGCAGAGTGCCTGAGGGCAGAGTGTCTGGATGCAGAGGGGGCATTTTTGCATACAACTAAATAAGTATTTCTGTCCTGACCTAAATACTTATTACAATTTTTTGACCGAACTACTTCTAAAACAGGACTGCTCAATAATTATTTTGGAGGGGTGCCTTGAAAAAATTTGGAGACTCTAAGGGTGCCGCGAACTGCAAAAGTTTGGGAACCACTGGTTTAACCAATGGCCAGAATGATCAAAATTTGTCATTGAAACTCTTTCATATCCAAATGTATTGTCTGAATATGTAATCATTGCTGCTGCTCAAATTGTTACCTACAAACTCAATTATTAACCCCAAATATATGGAGATACTAACATTTATAAAAATTAATTAACAATGGATAACCACTAAATTCAATCCCTCATGCAAGATTTACAAGAATAATAATCACACTATGGGCTAGATTTACTAAGCTGCGGGTTTGAAAAAGTGGGGATGTTGCCTATAGCAACCAATCAGATTCTAGCTGTCATTTTGCAGAATGTACTAAATAAATGAAAGCTAGAATCTGATTGGTTGCTATAGGCAACATCCCCACTTTTTCAAACCCTTAGTAAATCTAGCCCTATGTCATAACTTTGCCAAAAAAAGATGTATCATTACATTCACGAAAATAAAGAATTAATTTGCGACAAGTAGAAACTAGATTCCATAAAATGAATGTTAAACTGCATAACACATATTTTTGATAATTATTAGATATATTATAACATTTTTATTTAATTTTATCTCTCTCTCTTGAGAAATGTTTACTTTAACATTCACATGGTCATTATATATATATAAATATATATATATATATATATATATATATATATATATATATATATATATATATCTTGGGTGTTTAGACTGTGACATCACCCGCAGAGTCAATATTCCAGATTTCACTTTGGTCTTTCTACATAAGGTCAGCATTCATGACTAATCATCTTTATTCTTCATAGAATCTGTTCCCGGTTCTGATCAATCATACTATATACCATTTTGTTGAGTCTATGGGGAACAAGACTGTCACATATGGTAATGACTGCACTAGTCTGAAGTTTGAACAGGGTCTGTACAACTTCACTGACAAAATCAAATCAAACAGGAAGCAGGTCTGTGATTATTTAACATGTAATAGATAACAGGAGGGTCAGGCTTGATCCAAAAAAAAGAGCCTTGCCTACCACGCAGATGTTTTTAGTTTGCAAAACGTAATCAAGAATACACTTCTCATTTGTGGATTCCAAATCTATTTATTTTGCTCTGTTTTTTGTATAAAAATATTTATAAAAAAAATTAACTGCAATTGCATGGAGATTTAAATAGACAAAACAAAGTGATAAAAACCATCTGATCCCTGTCACACGAAAATCATATTCTTCCTGCTTTAATCAAAAACGGTGTTGTTTTTTTCTGCATGAGCTGTTATAACGCTATACAAACCGAGTCTGGGAATTTATTATATGTTGATATTTATCTAGGTTTGTGGGAAGCATGTTCATTTATTAGCGACAGACTATGCACATGAAGAAAATGTCTATTTACTTTAGCAGTACCTGCAAGGAGTGCAGTGTGTCCATTGTATTATATACTTATTTTTTTTTCGTGCTTTTATGCAGGAAAATCTGCTGCTGTATTGCTGGCACTCAGGGATACAAAAGTGACGACAGGAGCCATATGGGGATCAGAAACTAGCTACGGCAAAATGCAATTTAAAGTTATTGTAACTTCAATTGATGCGACGCTCTATTTGATCTATTCCTACTGATTGAAGAATAAATTACATTATGAATGATCACATAAAATTCTATCAAGTTATATGTCCAAACCAATTGCCACGCAACTGTGAAATCACAGTAAAGGTTTTTAATCAATGCTGCCAACATACTGCACAAAGTAATATAAGGAAAATAACTATATGAGGATTGGCTTTTTCTTGTATTTTAACTATTTTATTGTAGCTCCAAAATGCACAGTGGGATTTTGGCCTGGCTGTGAGGCATGATTAAACCTTTATATTTACAGAACAATATCATTTAAGTGTAGCCCTTAAGAGTAGCTGTCAGATTTAGGACCAATATACTTAAAAATAAATCTGGTAATCAAGGCTGATGTTCCATCACATCATTGACACTAAAGCAAGCAATTGAAAATTGAACACACACTCTTGTTTTCAAGCATATCTAATAGAACATATACACCTCATATTTCTATAAATAAATAATCGTCAGCTGGTATCACTGACCCTCATCTTGACCCGAAGTTATCCTCAGAAGATGCCCTTGAGCATCAACTTTATCTAAGAGAATAACAACAGCATGCACTCAATAATGCGGTGGGGCACTGAATTATTTAAACTGAGTCTATTTGTTCATAGGGAGTTTAAACCAGGTGTTTGGAGTTTAATAGAATCCAGGTTTGAATCACGTGACAAATGTAAAGGACATCTAATAGTTGTTATTAATTAGTTTATTATCTCTGTAGACTATGTCAGATAGCAATCTGAAGTTAGAGCTTTCGTGAAGGAGACAGGTTAAAGTACAGCTGGTGCTTAGACTTTGTTTGATCAAGGAAAGGATTACGGATAATTTCTTCATTTTACTTGTCTCTTTAAATAAGATTTTTGGTGTGATGGTGGTGGGGAACGTCTATGTGTCACTGATTGTTTTTAAGCTGTTTAAAATGTCCTAATAATCCCATGTACATTATATGGGGCCTCAATGGATGGCTTAATTGTCAATTCTATTGACACACTTATTATTACCCATAATCTTACACCACAAAGGGGTACTGAACAGAAACAGCTTCACTGTTTTATTTATTTACTTATAATAAGTATACATACTTGTGCAGATTGTTAGAATTATTGCTTGTAATGCTAATCAAACCAAACTGACTAGCAGAGTACATCTGGTTATATAGTGGTCTATTTATTAAACTGTGATAGAACAAAAATTTGAAGAAAACGTCTGTTTCTCCCTGAAGAATGGCAGAGAAATTCAGACCCAGACCAAGTATAGTAAAGGAGTGTTCACTTAATTGCAAACTGAGGTAGACTAGCATAGGGATATAGATATGGCTGTTGGTAGCTGAATCACTTGCCAGAGGTCTGGTGTAAATCGATGCTGATGATGATGAAGATGGTCGCTAGCAGTACTGTACTGCTTCAGGTTGGCTGATTACAGATTATCTCTGAAGCTTTCTTCTTTGCTGGTGCCTATATTATATGAGCTTGTTGCTTTTATTTTACTTAATCTTTATTTACTGTCATTCATACATGAGAAGGAAGATGAAACTTGTTGCATTATAGAATTTTTTCTTTAAACTCAAAGCAAAATTTGAATGTGTTTTTCACTATCAAAATGAATGTAAACAAACTTCTTGTGTATATGACCTGGTTGGGTGTAAGTGTATCTGGAAGTAAGTATGCCTAACCTGGCACATATGTAACTGGTGCAGAGCTGGATGCATCTTGAGATGTCCTGACTCGGCCTATGGGTATAAATATGCTAGTTTTACATGCAGTGTTTTAGAGTTTACTTTTTGATGCATATGGGTCCAACTTACCATGAGCCCCTCATATTGTAGAGCGCAACATATTTTATCATCATTAATTTTTATTGAAGTATTTTGTGGTCAAGAAGGGAGGGGTGTGAATAGAAGAAAATAAAAAGGGATGGCAAAGGGTGTACATAGTGGGGATCAGACTATACCTGAGACCTTTACCTTACAGCATATTAAACACCACAGACTTGCAGACAAACCACTGCCGTCTCAAAGCGAACTATTACAGATGAAGCGAATCATTGAAGTCGCGGAGCTGAATGTCCACAGAATCTGTTGGGCGAATAAGCAGGGAGCTGTAAACGCCAGTGACAAACTCATGCCAATTACACCATTTGACCAGAGGGGAGGAGGCTGCCATGAAATAAGGGACACCAGATATCTCCATTTCTAAACTAAACTGAATTTTGGCAGCAATTTTTGGGTAGTGGAAGGGTAAGGATGTTTCCAAAGTTGTGCAATTGCTGCTCCGGCAGCAATTAGACTGTGCCCCAAGACATACCTATGGTGTTTAGGGATCTATTCTAAGTACAAGAGGAGGCTACTAGCAGAGAGAGGGTTACTGAATATTTGGTAACCTTATAAGCCAATGTTACCGAGATGGCTACCAGTCTTGTGTAAACAACTGACAATCTACCATGGAAGGCTGCCAGGATCACCAGGCTCACAGAGGGAACTGTCAATTCTAGAGGGGAATCTGTCATTTACAGAGAGTAAGCTTCCAGGAAACCAGTACAATTTGCCATAGGTACCAAGGGAGTCCAGGTCCAGTCCTAGAGACCTAGAGGGATTTGCTCCAGTTGTTTGCAGTGTCCTGTTCCACTTCCAGGGAGGTATCCGCTGCCGCTCTTGCTAATACTATTACTACATTACCTTCCCTTGATGAAAGTCACTGAAGAACCAGTCAGGCCTTTGATCCACTTTTAAAGAGCCCTCCAGGTATTTAGAGCTGGTCAGAGTCCATGACAAGTATGAGGACCTGCACAGCTCCAATGCAGGGCCCCACACTGTCAGGAATAATCTTCTCTATATTATAATGCAGTTATTTGTTCTTATTTCTATTACATGAGTTATTGAGTTATTGAATTTTTGGTATTATTTGAATTGCAATGAGTCACATATTCTACTTACTATTGATCACAGTTTTCAGTCTGTCAATTTTCTTGACATTACGGTATATGTGGAAGATAATACTCTAAAGATCAAAACTTTTAGAAAAGCCACATATATATCAGTTATATCAACTTTGACAGTAATCACCACTGTAAGTGGTTGAATAATATTCCATTCAGACAGATGAAATGGTTAAAACGTAACTGTACTGATAATGAGATCTTAAAATGTCAGGTACGAGAGATGAGAGAATCTTTCGCCAACAAAAAAGAAATTTCAGACAGAGCTGAAAAACAACTTGGAGCTGTTAATAAATCAGATTTTTTGGCATTCAAGGAGGGATCTTCATCCACTCGTTCTACTAACCATGAATGGTCCTTTATATCCCAATTTAATAGGGAATATAAGAGAGTTGAACATGTATTTCACAAATATTGGGACATTCTTAAGAAAGATACTGTCATTGGGAATTCCTTACCTACTAAGCCTACTTTCATATATAAAAGAGCCTCTAACTTGAAGAATAAATTGGTTAAGAGTGTTACTTTCGATGTTCAGAGGAATTATGTTAAATCAGTTTCTATAGATGCGGCATGTGCATAGCCTGTAGGACATGTAAGTCAGATAATAATAAGATATCCTCTTTTACAGAGAATGGATGTACTTACCGCATTGAACAAGTCTTTACTTGTCATATAAGTAACATCATATATTTATTAGAGTGTAGTTGCAATAAATTCTACGTCTCCTGTCTAATGAAAATAATATTAAGAGAGCATATTTATAAGGTGCGCAAAGGTATTGAGACGACACTTTTCCTAACCTTTTTAAAATGAAACATCTATGTGACTCTAGCCACATGGTACCCAAAAAAATAGAAGAACAAAGGAGGAATAAGAACTTTCCTCATAGATTAGCTCTGGTGGAAATTAATTGGATTTTTTCACTAAAAACACTTATTCCCGAAAAAAGACTCAATTCTGAATTTGAATTGAAATGGTTTTTATAATATAATTTCATAATATGTTTTATGTATTCCAACTCATTCATTATTATCCACTTAGTTTTCTGTTTTTTTCTGAGGTAGTTTATATATACTATGATGGATGAAACTAAGGACTTGCTGTCATAATGGAGCTTCTCCTACAAACATTTATGATTTTGTGTTGTAACAAGAAGTTTTATAAAATATAGACGAATGTTTCATTTTATGTCTTTATTATGTATTTTATATGTTAAAACCATGTCATTATAGTGGTAACAAAAATGGAACCAAGTATTGATTTCATAAAGTCTTGTGGACAGATGTCTAAGCCTCGTTTTGGACTGGAAGAGGAAATACCAATATCGATGACTTACGGTATTCAAGCCTCGTTTTCAGCACCGCATCATATCGCGGATGGGCGTTCATCATCTGATTTAGTTGTGTATAAATGTTTGAACTGGATGGGACAATCTTACAACCTTGTAAAGACTCCATGGGAGTAGTTGAAACGCATTGGACGATTACCTTGTTCATCATATTCTGCATCTAGAGAAGTGTTTGTGGACTTTTGGAAGAGAGAGTTATCCCGGGTTCTCCATCTTCCTTTTTATATGGTTTTATCAATACATCCTCTGATAGGAGTATTTTATCTATAAATGCTTGAGGACTGTCTAGTCTTTTTATTTGCAATGTTATCTTTTTAGCTTAGCTTCTAAACTATATAATAAAGAGTTAATGCACTAGTCCTTCTATTTTATATTGTGGGAGTCTGGAATAAGGGAAAAGATTGCACCCTCTAATGAATTTTATCTTGGCCTACTTGAGAGACTGCATGAGAAAAGATAAGTCAATAATCTGTGTTTTGCAAAAATTTGTGGGAAATGCCTTTTTTCACTCAAGACAATGGCATACAATGGAAGATATTTGTAAACTGCTGCATCACTTTAATGAGGGAGCCAAATTTTTTAGCAGGGATGATGGAGGCATTAAAATATTTTACCTTTTATTTTCTTGCTAGGCCAACCAACAAAATATATGCCACAAGATAATGACAGTGATCAGAGCAAAAAGCTACTGCCCTCTCCAACCCAATGATCACATACACCAACATTTTCAAGTTCATGTGTGGTTGTTGTGAACAGGCACCTGATGATGTCGATGATGCATGGTCAGATAGATATTGTATGTTAGTGCTAAAAAAAAAGCTGGATGCAAGTGTGAAGGAGCTATGTAACACACAGTTACTTATTAACCAAAGTAATAACGATCAAGATACTTGACTCCTTCCACCAGAGTCATGGGGGTAAATGTATGAACATGCAGGTTCTTCAACACCCGCATGTTCAGTGTGTTCGGCGATTAAATTTCAAGCGGCGCTGCATTGTAAAGGCAAGTTTCCCTTTACAATGCAGCGCCGCTTGAAATTTAATCGCCGAACATGCTGAACACGCGGGTGTTGAAGAACCGGCATGTTCATACATTTACCCCCTGATGTTAGTTCTGTTGTGCTCACGGTAGGACATACATCTACAGGTATTGAGGATGGGCTTCAACAACTGATCATTGAATGAAACACAGATAGAAGACAATGTTTTAATTGATGATGAATTAGCAGTCATGACACACAATATGTTGTTTTACATGTGTATCGCCCACTTTGGATGAAAGTATCTAAGTGATGTCCCTGAGCTGTGTGGTATACATGAAATCCCCTCTGTAGTGTGCTAGCAGTGTATTGGCAGGAGCGGAGCTTTTAAATGTCCAAATCTATGGCCTTGGGAATAAATCTGGTCTTACATTATAACTCCAACTTTACTTCCTATCTCACCTTCAAGTCTAAAGCCTTAGGGGCACATTTATCAATATTAACATAAAGTGAAAAATAGTTTTCAATCCTTATCGCAATGATAAGGATTGAACTATTTCTCACATTTATGTACAACCCTGCACAGAAACAGCAGTTCCGAAAAACTGCTGTTTCTGAGATAAAAAAAATTATACTTACCCGCCTCTTCGGAACGCGATGTCCCTGGATCTCCTCCTCGTCCTCTTCAGTCTTCTTCTTTCAGCAATTGCGCATGTGCAGTTCAAAGAACTGCACATGCGCACAAACATCTCGCTCGATCTCTGAAACTATATTTGCAAAGAGTGAGCGGTGATTGACAGGGAGGGATCACATGATCCCTCCACACATGCGCTGTCCAGCTCTGCTCTTCGGAGCAGAGCTGACAGCACTGAGATTTCTCATAGTACATTATCAAGACAAGTTCCCGAAAAAAACTATTTTTTGGAACTTGTTAGATTGCAAGAGGGAGCAGTCACCATACTGTTGAATGGTGACTGCTCCCCAAAACGAAGCAGAATGCAAAGCAGCATGCACCTTTAATAAATATGCGGGGGACACATTGGGGCATGGATTCTACGTTAAGTGCACGATAGTGCACCATTAAATATGCCCCTTAGTCCTTTGTTTAGTACAGACTTTCATCTACACTCAGGATTCTAAAGCCATTTCTAGTAATACAACTTTGTAAGGTCCTGGTACTGCCTCAGTTCTTCTATTTGCCTTGTGTATCATTGTTTCCCTGTGTCTGTCCTGACTTGTTGCTGTTGCCTTCAATTTTAACTGTCCAGTTTTTTTCACCTTCTGTTTGTTATTGAATTCTTCATTTGATACCAATCCTGGGGGGATGTCACACTTGTATTTGCACTATAATATAATTGTATCAATAATACTATTCAGTATTTCACTCAAATAAATGTTTTAATGAATAATTGTTATTTAGAAAAATGAATCAAAAATGCATTAAGTGTCATATATGGTGAAAACTATTTTTTAAATAAACAAAATTTACTGACAGTTAACAATCATGTTCATGATACTCTCGATATTTTCTTAAAGTTTGTTGAAGCTTTTTTTATACAGATCTGTTGATCATTATTTTACAACCTTTCAGGATGCACTGAACAGACATCTGTGAGCACATGGCTGACATCAGAAATACAGTTATTATATTTAATCACTGTTTACTGTCGATTGTTTATTTGTTACATGGAGTTTGTCATTCAGATAACTTTTCTTAATGTAAACCAGCGTTATTTAACACCTCTGCAACTGTAAGAGGTTAAGATGAGGTTTTTCTGTATTTTTCAATTTACAGCTACGTTAGTCAATAGCCTGGGGAAAATTGATGTTGTAAAGGTGCAATGACTTACACATAGAAGTTCTACTCGGTAATTAACCTTGTTAATTTCTGCCAGATCACAGTGCTTAATAGAATCAGGTACTAGAATTGTCTATATTGCTGTTTATATTACTGTGCAATTGTCAAAAAACTGAAAATAACCCACCCAATTCTACTGTAGAAATGGATATATTTATTAAACGGATATGGTCGAAAAATTAAAATGTGGTTCAAGTTAGTAGTTTGCTAACAAATGCTCTTAAACTGCCTGTCCAGAGCATTGGACTAGTTCCATGGAAATCGGGACTTTTGGCACTTATACAACCCAGTGCTACATTGTGCAGCCAAGAATACACTTCCTGTTTTGCATTGTCATCTACTACCTGTTATATAACAGATATCTGTGCAGAGAAAAAAATCTATATAAACATAGTGAAAGAGTGACAAAATTCAAGAATGGAGGTTATTTAAGAGAAACAGAAAAGAATCTTGAATGTACTTTGAGATTTCAAAGAGGCCAGCAACAATGCAGTTAGCCCACCTCCCGCTGTATTTTCTAGATTTAAATAGCTGGGTGGGTTCAATTATTTTTGCTAAGACTTACAAATGAAATTATATTAGTTGGATAATGCTGGAGTGAATAACTGTGTAATCATTGTATCTGTGGACCAAAACCTTTAAATCTGCAATACCACCTACTGAAAAATGTGAAAATGTTTCACTGGCCTGCTGCTACCTCTACACAAGACCCTGCAAATCGCTTTATTCAGCTGTACTTCCCACACCATTCCTCTCACAGCCCTTGCTGAAAAACGGGGGTCGAGGTCACGACGTGCAGAGTGAAGACCAATCACAAGCCATTCCCTTCACGCATAAAATGGCAAAATGACATTGATTTGCCAGGTCTGTATTACTAACATGCTCCTCCCACTAAACAGATGAGGTTCTGGGATACTCCAGCAAATCTGAAAGCGGACCAGCACTCTGCTGACACGAGAGGCCAGAGTAGATCATAACTGAGAGAATAAGAGGGAAATGGGACAAATTTGAGGGAGAAATCACCTCAGTGTGTGGCTGCATATAAAGTTCAGCCACAAGAAGGCATACCTCACAACATGTCTGTCCCCACCAGTGGAACCGGAGGCATGGCCACAGCAAAATGGGGTCTGCCAATTATATACCTCCCTTCCCTCAACCTTCCCACTCGGGAGACAAACATGTGCCCGGGTAGGCCAGTGGCATGGAGCCCTAAATTCTGGGCTGTCCAGCTGAAATTTGGACAGTTGAGAGGTATGAGAAGAGAAAAGAGTCCCAATAATAAGACAGAAGAGTCCCTTGGAGGAAAAAAAAGGGAACCCCATTAAAGAAGGGGTTCACGATTAAAGCACTGTTGAGTCAATTAGTAGTGGCCTACAATTTTGGGGAGGGAACGGAGCGGGGAAGGGTGTTAGCCATCAATATTAGTTAGCCTTTACACCTGCCCTGTAATGGATGCAATTCATATGGCTGAAACCAAGTGTACTTACACAAAATCCAGGACTTTAATTGGCCGCATCTGTGTCGGCACACTCTAACTTTACATTGCCTACATTTGTTCACCCCAAGCCTTCCAATTTATGCCTCTCAAGTCATAGTCAGTAAGTATTATTTCTAGTCGGACATGAATGGCATACAACTGCATCTCTGAGCATGCACAGAGCTGTTTCATATAAGATACGCTACATAAATGTATGAATGTCTAAACATGAATCAGGCTCTAAGAGTACTGGTTCAGAAAAAGATGTTGATGTATATTAAGCTTTATGCCAGTTTGGTGAATGTGTATTCTTTTCCGAAGCCTAATCATGTAGGGAGATTTCTTTTTTAAAACAATAGTAATTTTCTCCCAACATATTTGTTGGTTGAAAACTTACATCTTTAGTAAATCATCTGTGAAAGAATCTTTATAGCTGCATGTATATGGTTCTGTGGAGAATGAACTATGCACAAAAAATGATTATTAGACCATAACATTACAATAAACACAATGCAAATGTTCCATTAGATATGGTAATAGTACAGTATTTCCTCATACAGAGAAAGTTTTCATACTTATACTACATACATTATACTAGCCTACTTTTCATATGTCCCTTCCGGGAGATGTGGGAATCAGGATATTTGGCATTTAGGCTTTAGGTACTGAAAGTCCAAACAGGGCTTCAATGTGCATACGCATTGCGCATACTCCAGCCCCCATGCATGCGCAGGAGAGCAGAGCAGTGCCGGCGTAGCAGTTGCACTGGTATTGTCACACCTCCCTGATCTCTAGGCTTCCCTGTGACAGTTGTAATTCCGCCACCTGGTCATTACCCAATAATCATCATCAACATTTATTTATATCTCCAGCAAATTAAGTAGCGTTTTACAATTGGGAGCAAACCGTAATAAAACAATACTGGGTAATACAGACAGACAGTGAGGTAAGAAGGCCCTGCGCCCAAGCTTACAATCTATGGGATAGTACTTCTGATTAACTATTGCTCTGTTGAGCAATCAGAGACCAAGGGCTAGATATACTAAGAATCGAGCTTGGTGGTGGTTTGATACCGCCAACCATCGCTGGCGGTTTAGTGGTCCAAAACGCCGCATCAGGGACTGATGTGAGTGAGTTCTCTGTACAGCGCTGCGGAATTAGTGGTCCTATATAAATAAATGGTGATGATGATGATGATTTACTATAGGGCGGTTTGAGGCTTCAATTTAAAATGATTGGCAATGTATGGCAGATTGAAAAAGCTAAAACGCTGGCGGTTTGGATAAAACTGCCATCAAAACCGCCATCCAAAAGGCAGGACAGGATAGTTTTAATACCTGCTTCAGAATGGCTTGATAGCTTAAACATGCTGCTTGAACTATATTGCCATTCAGAACATAAGAGAAAGCACCATTAACATTTAAATTATTTTGGCAATAATTATTTATTGATTAAGGGGCAAAATGAAATAAATATTAACTTATGAGGAATTTTTTTATTATTATATTAAGGGGATAAAAATATTTCATTATTATTTTATTCGGACAATATGTAATGACAAATTGTGCAACATAAATAATTATATCTACAATTAACAATTGTTACGATTTTGATGCCTTAGTCAGTATTAGCACAGGCTTACCTAGGGCGCGGAGTCTAACGGCCTTCCGGTCTTCACCAAGAACCACCGCAAGGTAGTGTGGGCTTAGCTGCCGAAGAACCGCAGGTCGCGGCCCCCAGATTAGCCTACTGACGTAAGGGAGAAAGTTCTAAGTGATGGCAGGCAGACAAGAAAATAGACAATGCGGTGCAAGTACAGGCACTAACCGTTAATTCCAGGCGTAGTAGGTCTGGAACAGTAACCGGTAGATGCACGGAGGCAATGGGTGCGTGGCAGGATCCAGAGAATAGTTGGTAACACAGCCGGGTCGGTACACAGAAGGTATCAGGTATACGGTGCCAGAGGAGATCCAGAGAATAATTGGTAACACAACCGGGTCGGTACACAGAAGGTATCAGGTATACGGTGCCAGAGGGAGATCCAGAGAATAGTTGGTAACACAGCCGAGTCGGTACACAGAAGGTATCAGGTATGCGGTGCCAGAGGGAGATCCAGAGAATAGTCAGGTCACAGCCAGGTAGGTACACAGGAGTAGGAGGAATAGAGGGGTTACCAGGGAGCAGGTTCACAGGAGTCAGGACACAGGAACGGTAGCCAGGAACAGGAAACACATTGCTCTGACACAGGCAGCGTGTCAGAGCAGGGAAGATATAGGAGTTTGAATTCCCCGCCCAGGAGTCACATGATCAGCAGCAGAGAGAACCCGGAAGTGCGGCAGCGCTAACAGAAGAAGCGCTGAAGAGATGGACACCGCTGTCAGCTCCCGCTGACAGCGCAGCGGAACGGGAACAAGGTAAGTTCCTAACAGTACCCCCCCCCCTTCAGGGGTGGCCTCCGGACAACCTATAAGGCTTTAGAGGGAACTTGGTATGGAATTTCTTCAACAAACTCGGAGCATGAAGGTCTCGTGCAGGAATCCAAGAACGCTCTTCAGGACCGTAACCTTTCCTGTCAACCAGGAACTGCAAGGAACCTCCTGAAATCCGAGAATCTAGAATCTCCTTCACCTCAAATTCCTGATCTGGTGCAGAAATAGCAGCAGGAGGTCTTCTTGAAGAGAAGAATTTGTTAACAACAAGTGGTTTGAGAAGGGAAATGTGGAAGACATTGGGAATCCTCAAGGTAGGGGGTAATTTTAATCTAAAGGCCACCGGATTAATGACCTCAATGATCTTGAAGGGACCGATAAATCGGGGAGCGAATTTCCTAGAAGGAACCAACAAGCAAAGATTCTTTGTAGACAACCACACTTTGTCACCAGGAGTAAGTAGTGGAGACGGTCTTCTTCTTTTGTCAAATGCTTTTTTACTGATGGCAGAGGTGTGAAGTAATTTGCGTTTGATAAGATCCCACCTAGACGAGAAGTCCGATAGAAGGGAATCCACTGCAGGAACCCCAGAAGCGGTTAACTCTTTGAAGGGTGGAACTTTAGGATGAAATCCCTGAAGAGCAAAAAAGGGAGAAATGGAGGTAGAGTCGTGTGAATTATTATTGTGGGCGAATTCTGCCCAAGGTAATAAATCAACCCAATCATCATGTTTAGCTGAAATGAAACATCTGAGGAATTTCTCCAATTCATGATTCGTCCTTTCCGTGAGACCATTACTTTGCGGATGATATGCAGAAGAGAAATTTAACTTAATTCCACAAAGACGAGAAAAGGCCCTCCAAAATCTTGCCACGAACTGAGTTCCTCGATCAGAAACGATAATATCTGGACAGCCATGTAGGCGGAAAATTTCTTTAATGAAGAGTTGAGCCAGAATAGGAGCAGAAGGGAGACCTTTTAATGCCACAAAATGAGCGGCTCGGGAAAGGCGATCGGTGACCACCCACACTACTGAGAACCCTCTGGAGGAGGGTAAATCTGTGATAAAATCCATGGAGAGATGACTCCAAGGTCGATCCGGAATTGGCAGAGGCTGCAGCAGACCGTATGGAGCTTGACGAGGAACTTTATTCTGAGCGCAAGTGGAACACGCCGTCACAAACTGTCGAACGTCCGAACGGATAGCCGGCCACCAATAACTACGGGAGATAAATTCCAAGGTCTTCTTTATACCGGCATGACCAGAAAAACGGGAGGCATGAGCCCATTTAAGGAGTTTAGTTTGGAGATGTGGAGGAACCAAAGTCTTCCCGTGAGGAATGATCACCCGAGCAGGAGTAGTAGCCAAAATACATTCTGGATCTAGAATAGACCTAACACTCTCTTCTTCGGTATCCATAGAATCAAAGGAACGAGAGAGAGCATCAGCCTTCTTGTTCTTGGACCCTGGTCTGAAGGTAATGATCATATTGAATCGTGAAAAAAAATAAAGACCATCTGGCCTGACGGGGATTGAGGCAGGATGCAGTTTGTAGATAAAGCAGGTTCTTGTGATCCGTAAAAATAGTAACAGGAAATCTGGCTCCCTCCAAATGATGTCTCCAAGCCTCCAAGGCCAATTTGATAGCAAGTAGTTCTCTGTCTCCAATGCCGTAGTTTTTTTCGGTGGATGAGAATTTACGAGAAAAGAAGCCACAGGGAGAAAACTTTCCAGTAGAATTCTTCTGAGACAAAATAGCTCCTACTCCAGTGGAGGATGCGTCAACTTCGAGAAAAAAGGGGAAGGAAGAATCTGGCTGTTGAAGAATAGGTGCCGATATGAAGGCTTCTTTAAGATACTTGAAGGCCTCTACCGCCTCTGGTGGCCAGGTCTTAGCGTTGGCAGATTTCTTGGTCAGGGAAGTGATGGGTGCAATAACAGACGAAAACCCTTTGATAAAGTGGCGGTAATAATTAGAGAACCCAATAAAACGCTGGATGGCCTTAAGTCCAACCGGTTGGGGCCAATCGGAAATCGCCTTTAATTTCTCAGGGTCCATACGTAATCCGGAGCCAGAAACCACGTGACCAAGAAAAGGAAGATGCGTTTTTTCAAAGACACACTTGTCCACATTACAGTACAGATGATGCGACCGAAGGCGTTGAAGAATCAAGGAGACATGATGGCGATGAGTAATAATATCGTCTAGGTAGATGACAACAAATTGATACAGGAAATCCTGAAAAACTTCGTTAATGAAATTTTGAAAAACCGCAGGAGCGTTACAAAGTCCAAATGGCATGACAAGATACTCAAAATGCCCATCGTGCGTATTGAACGCCGTCTTCCATTCATCCCCTTGTTTAATACGGATAAGGTTGTAGGCCCCTTTCAAATCCAGTTTAGAAAAAATTGAAGCTCCCTTGATCCTATCAAAGAGTTCAGAGATTAATGGTAAGGGGTACCTATTCTTTTTCGTTATGGCGTTGAGGCCACGGTAGTCTATGCAAGGATGCAATCCGCCGTCCTTCTTTTTTACGAAAAAGAAACCTGCTCCTGCTGGTGACGAGGATTTCCGGATAAAACCCCTGTTTAAATTCTCCTTAATATATAGGGACATGGCCTCTGATTCGGGTAGAGATAATGGAAATACCCGTCCTCTAGGTGGTATCTTATCCGGCAACAATTCAATGGAGCAATCCCAAGGTCTATGAGGGGGTAACTTGGAAGCCTCCTTTTCACAAAAGACATCAGAAAACGAATGATATTGAGGAGGAATACCGGAGGGTGTTGGAAGACAGCCCATAGCGGGTCTATGAATCCTGGGAAGACATCGGGAATGACACTCTGAACCCCATGCAAGAACTTCCGGTTTCTGCCAATCTAAAGTGGGGGAGTGAAGTCTGAGCCAAGGTAGGCCTAAGATCAACGGGTTGATAGCCTTTGGAATGACTAAGAAGGAGATTTCCTCAGTGTGCAAGGCTCCAATGCGTAGAGACATGTTGACAGTTCTGTTCTTAATGGATCCTCCAATGATACGACTGCCATCTATAGCTGTAATGGCAATAGGTGGATCTAAGGGTTGCCTAGGCAATGATAACCGCTCTACAATGTCAGCTCGTAAAAAGTTCCCCGCTGCACCGGAGTCAATAAGCGCTGGAAGAGACAATTGTTTATCAGTATATTGCAGAATAACTTGGATAGAAAAACTAGAATCCATAGGAGAGAGAATGTTCATACCTAACTTAGTCTCTCCGTCATCAGTTAGGTCCGATCGTTTCCCGGGCGCTTCCCACATTGACTCAGGACATGACCGGGTTCCCCGCAATAAAGGCATAAACGATTCTTGAACCGCCTCTCTCTTTCCTCCTGGGATAAACGTGCTCTTCCCAACTGCATAGGCTCTTCCTCCGGTGTAATAGGACTTTGGAAGCGAGGAGCCAAACGGAAAGTAGATCGACGGGAACTCTCTCTCTCCTGAGTGCGTTCACGGAAACGTATATCAATCTGGTTACAGAGAGAGATCAAAGCATCCAGGGTAGTGGGTAACTCTCGGGCTGCTAGCTCGTCCTTAATACGATCGGACAAGCCTTGCCAAAATGTGGCCACTAAAGCTTCATTGTTCCAACGAAGTTCGGCCGCCATAGTGCGAAATTGAAGGGCATACTGGCCCAGAGTAAGGGTACCCTGGCGCAGACGGAGGAGTCCAGAAGCTGCACTGGAGACTCGTCCGGGTTCATCAAAGATGCGTCTGAAGGTTTCCAAGAAAGTGGCACAATTATGGAGAATGGGGTCATCATGTTCCCAGAGAGGAGAAGCCCAGGCAAGCGCTTGACCAGACAATAAGGAAATAATATACGTGACTTTAGTTTTCTGTGTGGGAAAGTTTCCGGGCAAAAGTTCGAATTGAATAGCACACTGGTTCAAGAAGCCTCGGCATTCCTTAGGATCCCCATTGAACTTGGGTGGGTTAGGTATGCGGAGTTGAGAGGTGGTGGGAGCAGATACAGCTGAACCGCTTGGAGCGGGGGAAGGCTGTGGGGCCGGAGCAGGTGGAGGATTAGGAGCTGCCACCTGAGCTGCTTGGAGCGTATCCAACCTGTTAGACAGAGTCTGCAGAATCTGTAATAACTGTTCTTGATTTTTTCCCTGTTCCTCAACCTGAGCCGCTAAGTTATCCAGTAGTACTCTCGCAGTGGGATTCCCTGTCGCTTCCATCAGTTAGATAAGGGTCAGAGCAAACTGTTACGATTTTGATGCCTTAGTCAGTATTAGCACAGGCTTACCTAGGGCGCGGAGTCTAACGGCCTTCCGGTCTTCACCAAGAACCACCGCAAGGTAGTGTGGGCTTAGCTGCCGAAGAACCGCAGGTCGCGGCCCCCAGATTAGCCTACTGACGTAAGGGAGAAAGTTCTAAGTGATGGCAGGCAGACAAGAAAATAGACAATGCGGTGCAAGTACAGGCACTAACCGTTAATTCCAGGCGTAGTAGGTCTGGAACAGTAACCGGTAGATGCACGGAGGCAATGGGTGCGTGGCAGGATCCAGAGAATAGTTGGTAACAACAATCAGTTCATAATATTATATATTCACATTTCCCACATAATATAATGCTATAATAGTGTCCCCTTAAGAAATATAAAAAAAAAAATTCCCTCATAAGTTAATATTAAATTCATTTTGTCCCTTAATCAATAGATCATGATTTTCCAAATAATTAAAATGTCAACGGTGCTTTCTCTAATAGCTCAGACAGCAGCAGTTTGAGCAATCTCGTCATTCACAACCACCTCTTTCATTTTGGCCGTTTGGATGGCTGTTTTGTGGGGGTTTTGAAAACCCCAGCTTAGTAAATCTGGTGGTGTGTATGTTCATCATTGTTAAAATCGGGATGGCGGTTTGTAAAGTGGTGGTTTTGAAACATGTCACTTCTGGCCGTTTTGATGGCGGTTTGGGCTTTAGTAAATCCAGCGGTATCAAAACCGCCATATAAATAGCCAAAAAGCGGTGGTTTGAGAAAACCTCCCTTTAATAAATCTAGCCCTAAGAGGCAAAAAATGTCTATAGGTACTGAATAGAGCCAACTTTCCCTTTTATATGTGTGTGCATATACATATACACAGTATAAACATGCACATACCATCAAACCTCCCCACATGCCAAGATACATCTGCACATTCTATCTCCTCAAAGGACATCACATCTCCTTACATGCCCATCAGTCTCTTCTCATGCCATCAGATCTCACATGGCCCTTACTTGCCTCTCCCACCCTTAACTGCTAGAGCCCGTGCAGAGGAAGGAGGAAGAGCACACTACACTTTCTCCTCCTCCTTCCCTGATTTGATTGTCTGTGACACTGTGCATGGTGCAGAGGAGAACACAAGACATGGCTTCTCTCCATCAGTCGAGCAACTGAATGTTTTCCATTCAGCCCCTGCCAGCACCCGGAAAACTATACTTTGTTGATGTTCCCGGGCAGGAGCCACATTTCAAAGCTCAAAGAGCCGCACATGGATCTAGAGCCATGGGTTGGCCACCGCTGCTCTAGTGCATTATAAAAATGGGTTAAAATAATTATAATAAAGGGGGAGATTTAGCAACATTGAATGACCACTGAGCAGGCGGGGGGATCAGTTTGTTATTGGTCCTCCTGCTAACAAAACTGCTCCCCAGCTTTATGGTTGGGACTTTGAGAATAACAGAGGACCCCCAGGAACAATACTTGCTTGGAGCCACCACAGGCTCCAGCTATGGGGAGCGGTCACCTTAAGAAAATATTTTCATATGTGATAATGCAGCAGAAGAGGACTCTTCTCAATATCATCACAGAGGAGAGATCTATGTTTTTACAATCAACTTAATGCAAAGCTATTTTCAAACAACTGTGTTGGTTTATGTTGTTTTAGATGTATAATGAATTAAATGGATAATTATTTCTCTTACAGAGGGAAAATGCTGTTTAATAACTCCCTCACAACCAGCATGTTTTTCAGAACTGTTTCTTGACATTTTGAGATGCTGTTGGATGTGATTTGAAGTGTGCAAAACTTGCCATCTAGAAAAGAGATAATTACTGAAGCAGCTGTCATGTTTTTCAATGAAGTGATGTGTTGGTAGAAAGATTTGAAAGGCTGCCAAGCCAAGGAACAATTTTGCTGCTGAATGATGGAACACACAAGAGCTAGAATATTTTGACTTGCAGTCTTTTCTTTACAAAATATTTGCAAGTCTGTAGAAAGATTGTGTAATCTGTACGGCGTGATACAGCAGATATCCAATGCAGTGCTTAAATGCTACAATTATTGAAAGCAATGTAATAGTTCCTACCCTGTTCAGCTGTCATATTTAATGGTTTTGAGCACAGTGTTCAGTATTGTTGCCTCACAGCACTTGACCATGGGTTTGATTCTGACCAGGGCACTTGTAGTTTGAAAGCTCTCCCCATGTTTGTGTTTCCTGCAAGTACTCGAGTACTCTAGTACTCCAAGTACTCCAGTACTCTAGACCCTAATGTGTGTGTTAATGTGTCTGGTTGGAAGTTACAGTAGACTGAGGTGAGGCAGGGACTGATATGAATGATTCAATTTTCTCTGAAAAGCGCTGTGTAATATGGTGGCACTATACAAATAAATGATAATTAACAAGTATTTTTGCCCAGTTTTGCAATTAAATTTCTTTTTGTACTTCATTTTAAAAACTGAATAGAGAAACGTTTTGAGTTTTGATATATTAACATCCATTTTATGAGTTTTAGCTAAAGAAATACTCTATCCTTAGTAGAACTTACACAATTAACATATTTAGATCCTACTGGTAATATTTAGTAAATATAGCACATTAAGGGCCTGTTTCATTAAGGAGAGCAAAGCAAAAAAAATGTTTATCATTTTGCGCATAACTTAAATACTGGCTGTTTTATCATGTAGCACACAAATACTTGATAGCTTTAATTTTACACTGAAAGTTAAAGTTGATCATGCCCTACAACAACTATAAATCTGTCCCCACATTTACCTCCCCCTCCAATGAAACATGGTTTTGCCCAGGTGCAAAGTTACTCCTTTTTTATGCTTTGTTCTCCTTACCAACTCAGGCCCTAACAGTGTTATTTGCTCTTCAAGATACACTATACATATGTTATGGGCAACAGGCACCACGGGCCGCAAGTGGACGCCGAGCCTTCACCTGCTTATCAGAACGTGAGCAGCCAACTTCCGAGTCACATGACCTCTTCTGCAGGGTGGTCACATATCATACCTGGAGGAGGAGGGAGTGCAATGTGGTCTCCCTCCTTTCTCTGTGCAGTCCCATTCAAGGCTGGATGGCCACTCATGAGGACCTCCAGTTATTACACACGGTGGAAATCCGTATCCCGATGCTTGAGATATCAACAACCTCTTAAAATCTCCACTTACCTTCTCACCGACGGAGGACATTACTGGAACAACTGCTGCTGCAATATCCAATTGCGACTGCTGCAATATCCAACCATGCTGGTTGTCGGTGCTTCATTGTGACATCACTGAAGACAGCGACACCTACATTTAAAAAGGTATGTTAATATCAAGGGTTAGAGTTAGGGTTAGGGGTTGGGGTTAGGGTTAAGGTTAGGCTGCGGCTGCATGAAATGTCCGTGATGTCACAATGAAGAGCCAGATTCCAGCATCTTCGTATTTTGCACCAGTCGCATACCCGTTGTTTCGCTTATTTCCTCAGTCCAGTGGTAATCGGATTACTGATTACCAGTATTCCGATAAATGGGATTCCTACATAAAAAAAAACCGATGGCAGAAGAAGACGAATGAAATACAAACAGACTTACCTGAAAGACAACGAGGGAGATGTTCGATGTCAGAGCAGGCTGACAGGCAGCGATTCCGACTGGAGACCTGACCCCGCAGGCTAATTGCTTAAACACTTAGCCTGCGGGGTCCGGACATTTGCGCTTTAAATTACCATTAAAGAAAGTCGCGCCCACGTCACACTCTACTGCCGGACAGGTCTCCAGTCGGAATCGCCGCCTGTCAGCCTGCGCTGCATCGGACATCTCCCTTGTCGTCTTTCAGGTAAGTCTGCTTCTATTTCATTCGTCTTCTTCTGCCATCAGGGTTTTTATGTAGGATTCCCAGTTGTCGGAATAGTGGTAATCACTCAAGCGTACCCAAACCCCTTGGTTGGTGACAAGGTAAGCGTAGATTTTAATGGGTCGTTGACTTAAGGCTTCGGGTTCTTTTGGAGGAGTATTGGGTGTCGGTATCCCAAGCATCGGGATACCGTACCCGACCCATTTCACATTGCCTATCACTGCTTTACAGTAAAATAAAGAACCAGCCACTCATGCTGAAATGTTGCCGGTATTATCAACAAATTGACCTAAACCTTTTGTGTGTGGTCCCAAAACATGGTTGAATAGAATAACCAAATTGAAATAGATGGGATTGTATTTGGGCATGTTTAGAAATTTGATCTGTAGACAACTGCTTTAACAGACCCTATGTGATCCAGTCACTTGGCATGAGCACAGAAGAGCCAGACCTGTTCAATTTGGTCAACCAAAGGTAAGGCAATGTTCAAAACAAACTCAACATTATTTATGAGCTCAAAAGGATCTGTTTCCAAATTGGATGTACAAATGTTTGGCCAAACACCCAAAATACCCAGAATGACCCAATTGGAATTAGTCTATTAATTTCAGATATGGTCATAAATCAATCAATAGCCACATTGACAATACTGATGGATGGATCTGTCAAATTGGTCCATCTATGTAGCCATGTTTTAAATCAGCCCCTGTATAAACAGGTTGTTTTACAGCTCTCAGAACTACAATGTTTACCCAGTCTCAATCTACTTGTACACTATATATGGTCAATCACTCACTAGTTGACCACATACTTAAAACTTAACAATATTTTATATCCTTAGCTCAGAAAGCTATCAACCTATTGTTTCATCAGATAGTTAATACAGAAACTGCAAAAACATTATCATGGTTGATATACATAATTACTATCATATTAGTAAGGGTATGTATGTTGCTTGTAAATTAAGGTGAAATATGTGGATTTACATATTATTTTTAAATTATCGGAACCATTTCTATGTCAAGCATTTATGATATTACATGAGCCGAATAATTATTACATGGATCCAGTGTAGTAGTCTAGAATTCCAAGAAAAATCAAGTGCTTACTAAACTTGTTTATTACCATAGTTAACTGACAACAAAAATTTGCTTGTGCATAAAGGTTTCTTTACACACTTAGGTTCCGGAACTGCAATAATGTTCTGCAGAAGAAAGACTAAGAAATAATGATTACGAGTTTCAACCAAACACATACATCTGAAATAGTTAAAGTCTCCAGCTGGAATGATCTGGGCCTTCGCAGTCAGTGTCATGGTTAATGGACGGAGTTCTGTCCTGCTTCAAATGCACACACCAGCAGTGCTTCTGCATTGCAGACTTTTGGTTAATGGCTGCACACACTTACTACCACTGTGTCTGCAGCAATAGGATGCCAGGTTGTGGCAGCCGTCATGTCATTTCTATGTTACAGCTAACGGCATTTTCTTCAAGGACACTAGTGTTTGAGAATCTCTGACTGTGCAAGACAGGTGTGTGGTCCCAGGGGCTTAGCCCGTGTGGGAATTGTCTGGGACCCCCATTTCATCACTGTTAGTGTTGCTTAAGTCTTTCTGAATTCATCAAGATATGTTTGATTCATTTTCTCGTTCCAAAATCTATGGAGTCAGTCATGCAAATGGTCATCAAATCTAACAAAAAATTAACAGAAAAAAGAACAAGTGTGGTCTATTACACTCATCTGTACCATCTCCAGTTTCTTCTACAGGACCTCATTTACACTTAGGCGTAAATCCAGCTCGAAGGTTCAATCCATCGCTGTGTCAAAGTACAGCTGCCTAGTATTTGTATGCTGTATTCAAAAGTATAATTATGCAGTATATTCCCTACATGAAAAAATTCCATTTGCACCTCTTGTATTTCAACCTGGTTTACATAGGTGCAAATTTGCACCCTTTACCTGGAGTTCCCTTTACCTCTAAATAAGGAACACTATCTTCATATCTTCTCCAGATAGCACTTTAGAGTCAAATTAAAGCCTCAACACTAACATCATTGTCACTCACTGGGCTTTGTCTATAGTTTGGAGAAAAGGGTAGCATTGTCAAAAAGTTCCCAAATAAACAGGTAAACTTAAGAGCCTACATGAGCTTGTGGAAGCTCATCTAGACATACATGTATTTTCTCCTAAAGTAGATACATTTTTATTAATAGTTAAAATTCCATTAGATTTTCCTTCTAAGTCTTGTTTTGCCTTTTTGGATTCTGATCTTCCTAGACATGTCCTTAGTTCCTCTTTTACCGAGAGTGTATAGAGACCATTTGTCCTCTAGATTTCCCTGACAAAAGCAGTTTCTTTTATAACACTACATGTGACAGTTGCTGTATATGTTATGGATTTGTTGTCATAACCCAGGTATTAATTGGAGTATGGAGAACGTTATAAAATAGAATCCTATTTGTTGTAAACATTGCATTGTTTATACAGCATGCATTGTTCTATATAGTTTGAAAATGTATCTGTCCATTATAAGGATTTAGCTGATGTTTTTATCAAAAATTTCATTCTAAGGACCATGTCCCCTGAAGGAAAAAGTTTACACCACAAAAAAACAGGAATTGAGCTACAAAAGAATATGTTGAAGAAAATGTTAAAAAGGTTTTATTAGACCATGCAATGTTACCCACCAGAGGTGGATTCAATTTTTTTGCGACCTAAAAAGTTGAAGGCTTACATCATTGCATTATCAGGGTTTAAATATGATCAATTTTACAATATAGCTATTCAATTCACTTAATATCTAATCTATTTTACCAAATAAATGAGGACATTTTTTGTAAATTAGATCATAGAGGTGCCTACAATCTTGTATGCATTAGACAAAGGGATGAATGGAAGATGGCCTTCAATACTACTGACAGGCACTACGAATCATGAAATTTAGATTATGTTATACTCCAGCAGTCTTACAGGATTGTAGATTATGTTTTTCAAGCATGTCTTGGGAAATTTGTAATAATGTATCTCGATAATACTCTGATGTTTCCAACTTTATTGCATGAGTACCTTAGACATGTAACACTAGCTTTACAGAAATTGAGAGTAAGTAGGCTATTTGCCAAATGTGTCATTATTTCTAAAGGTGGTCTGCGTATGGGTCCAGCTATGGTCCAAGCAACTGTAGACTGGGCTCTGCTTTGGAATATTAAGTCTGTACAGAGATTCTTAGGATTTGATAACTACTATAGACAATTCTCAAGTTTTTTTTTCTACTATTCTTGCACCTACTACTGCCATGAGCAAAAAGAAGCTAATCTCCAGAAGCTCCCCATGATTTTGGAAACGTAAAATTAGTCTTTGTCACAAACCCAGTTCCCCAAGACTCTAATGTACAATTCCCATCCATTGTTGAAGAAGATGTTTCTGAGATTGGAATTGAAGCTATTCTTCCCCAAATCTCCAAGAATCCTAAAAAAAAAGTTCTCTTCTTCTATGGCTAATTATGATATTGACAATTTGAGTTGTCAAATGGTCCTTTTGAGGAATGAAAACATTGGTTAGACAGTACACCATATACACCGACAATCAGAATTTTGAATGCACAAAAATAGCTAAAGGGCTATGGGACTTATTTAGAGTTGGACATCCATCGTTATTTTTTGTATAACATACACATTTCTGTACTGCGCCTGCGCTTCAAAAATGCATACACTTATGTCTGTATACAGGTTGTTGCATATGATTGACTTATGTCTCCTTATGCCTGGAGAGGCAGAACAGGGACTTGCAGAGCTAGCTGCCACAGGCACCACACAGATCAATGATTTTTACTTTTCTAAAACAGACAACTTATGTTTTAGAAATTACAAAAATGGTTCCATCATCCCAATTCTGACCATTCACTTCATACCCTATCCCAACTTATTCCCATCCTAAAGATATGTGCAGTAACAACCTGTGACGAATGGGGGGGGACTTTTAAACCAAAATTACTCCCACCCATGTACTCAGTGGCAGTTATCACTTTCCTCTTACCGTGACTACAGCCATGGGTGTCCACAAGACAGAATTTTAAGGGTATAGGAAAAGTGGTATAAATTCATGTGCCTAAGGGGCATTGCTTTGTCATGGAAGAGGTGTGTATAGCAAGCAGAGTGTGGCCCTAGAGTTTATAAGTGCTAGGCAATCCTCAAGTCACCCTTTCCTCTAAACTCTAGCTGGGATATGCAATGGTGTGCACATACCAGCTTGGTTATAACACTCCATTTGCATTGCTCTGCACTGTTTAGCAAACCACATGGAGACATACCTGACAAAGTGCTGACTGCATGGGACAGCAAGACAGCGAGATATAGACAGTCCCCAAAAATCAGGACTTTTCTGTCACCTTCATGACAATTGGGAGTCATGAAATTATATCATAGGATGTCACTCAGAGAGTTACACATAGTCATGTTCCCTTTAATAATTCATCCCCCATCATTCCTCTTGTATTGATTATTCCCTAGGTCATGTCTGCTCCTTCTTGAATAAACCTCACTTGACACTCTACAAGTCCACGATAAACCCCAAATTGATTCTTCCTCAGATTAATGCTGATTTCCCAATTGATTACCCCCCAGAACAAGGCTTATACCCACAACACATTTTGCCCCAGATCATGTCGGATATTCCTTAAATTGGCCATCCTGTTTTGATTGTCCACAAGTAATATCCAATCCCTCCCCTAGATCATGGTTTTTCTTACCCCTCACACCCTTTGCAAATGTATTCCCCAACACACACCTACTCTCTATATTTATCTGTCAGTAGGATGAGATGGCTCCCAGGCAGTAGCAGCGAGAAGGAGCGACAACAACAGGTTAGTTCTTATAGTCAGTCAGAGCACTCGTGTCTGCAGTGGTGCAAACACAAAGAGGCCAGGAGGTGAGAGGAGCCTGGGAATGTTGAGTCAACCTCTTCCCCCCACCAGGCTCCCACCACCCCTGTGGTCCCCCCTTTGCTCTCAAAAGAACAAAATGGAGATCTTTGTAAGAATGTGCCAGTCCTCAACATGCACAGTGGGTGCATGCCATGTGGGCGCTCAAGAGTGTAGATTGGCATTTCAGGGCCCCTACCAAAACTATTCTATGTGGCCCAGCAATGCACTGTTCTGCCCCTGTGTGTCGTGTCTAAAACATAATCTTCTGAGATGAGACCTTAATTATGTCTCACTTGCTAGACTAGGAGCTACCCAGAACACTACAGTGGCGGTCTGGCAGATAATTCTTTCTGATTTGCTACCAGACTGTCTGTTCACTCTAACAAATAGCGCAGTGCCTCACAGTCACCACAGTGAGACCCAGGACAATGCGGGACAGGACAGATAGTGTGGAACCAAGAACATAGGTACAGGGAAGTCAGTATGATTGTGAAATCAGAGAGGTTAGGAGTTATAAATCATTTGTCAGCAGGGCACATGGCCAGGCACCCTCTTTGTGGTAAGTGGCCCGTGTGATCGAAACAGTCCCGAATACAATCGAAATACTACATATTATAGCAAAATCCCAGGGGGGCAAGCCCCACTTTTTCCCCACAACAAATACCTGTAACTGCAGAAGGAAGGGCACAGTGACACATAGCACCATGTGCTGTTCCATTTGCAGACATTGTATAAAATCAGAAGTGACATCCACCAAGTATAGGATGTACCAGGAGGGAGACAAATTGGTGAGTGGGATTTGGTGCTGCCTAGGGTACCTTAGGCGACATACAGAGAAGCAGCGGTTCATCATTAAGCAGTCAATATAACATGGCAGTGCCTTTTTATCCTAATATATCAAACACAATACTATATACACTATATGACTTTATATAAGGTGCTTCCACAATGTTCTCCCCAAAAATTATTTGACATCTTTAAAATAGTGAGGATATCATATTAAATTGTAACATGTTGTAGTCCTTCCTTATGTTGGTTTAATGGATCTTACAATCTGATCTTCTTGTTCTATCTCATTACCAAAATCAGCCTAGCTGTACAGTAGTTTATTTGTTGACATTTCATGGTTCTTAACTTATAAACATTCTTAAGCTTTATTTTTGCAACTAAAACTTAATTTAATCTCTACAAAAAATGTGCATAAATCTGTTATTTTCTCTATTCTCTAGTTTGAAATATATTTGGAAAGGCAAATAATTCCATTTGTCTGGATTGCATCCAAAACCCAGCAGCTTTTAATCGAAATCTAAATAACATTGGAGGAAAAGCAGGTATTCAGCTGAAGTTCAAATTACTCTGTCATTCTTATTGCATCGAAGATATGGTTTTACTAAACATGGTAAATAGATACAAGAAAATTGCTTTATGACAAGGTTGCGTCCTTCTATTTTATAAAAATGTGTTGCATGGCTACTTTTGCCAATTTCCATGATTCTTTTTAAAGTTACTTTTTACTAGTCATATTCTGGAGGGAAGAGACAAAATAAAAATGGGGATCGAGCAAATTCTAGTGTCCAAATGAGTCAATACAATGGAGCAATCTGTGCCAGAATTTATTTTAATAAAAAGGGAAAGAGATGTAATATATTGCTGTATAATTTTTCATGAATACCAATTGAAAAGGACACCTTGGACATATTCAGAGAGGTTTTAAGGTAGAAAATGTTGATCTTTGTTAAAAATATAAATAAAAAAAAGGTTGATTGTGCAAACAAGCTTAGCACAAAATGATAGATTATTATTAATACCATTTATTTATATAGCACCACTAATTCCGCAGAGCTGTACAGAGAACTCACTCACATCATTGGGGCTTACAGTCTAAATTCACTAACACACACACACAGACACAGACTAGGGTCAATTTGTTAGCGGCCAATTAACCTACCAGTATGTTTTTGGAGTGTCGGAGGAAACCGGAGGACCCGGAGGAAACCCACGCAAACGCAGGGAGAACATACAAATTCCTCACAGATAAAGCCATGGTCGAGAATTGAACTCATGACCCCAGTGCTGTAAGACAGAAATGCTAACCACTTAGCCACCGTGCTGCCCCCTAGATGATATTAGATTATGGTCAAATTCTGAATACTTTATTACAGTTAACTCCAGAATGATTGAAATAAATCACACACACAATTAGTGATAATTCAGGCATAAACAAAGTCTTAAACTGCATAATTTTTATTTTACCACTGTGCTTTGGAACCACAAAAAGCTTTTTTGTTGTAACACTTTTTTTGAAAAAACATAGATTCCCAAAACATTGGAGCCCCTTTGTTAAAATTTGGTGACACCTCCCCTGGTGCGAATAACAACACTGAGCCGCTTTCATTAGTGCTTAACAAGGTTGGAGAACACTTGTTGGACCACTCCTCCATGCAGAACATTCTCAGTTCCTTTATATTCTTGGGTCGTCACTTGTGGAGTGCACTCTTCAGCGCACACCACAGGTTTTAAATTGGGGTCAAATATGAAGACTGAGAGGGCCATTGCAAAACTATGATTTTGTGTTCCTGCAACCATTTAACCAACTGAGTGGATTTCAATGTTTTCGTTTGGGGTCAATATTACATTTTAAAGCCCCAATAATCTGCTAAACTGTGCAGTTCTTAAACTGTGATCTTTGGGTTCGTCTGTGCCCCTCTGACCATCCCTCTCATTGTACATTGGGGCAGTACGCTCATGTGTGTCTTCCTGGCAAATTTTCAGCTGTTCCATGTTTTTTTATTATCTTCCTGACTGTGCTTAATGGTCATTTTAACAGACTACCCATTTTTTATAACCATTTCCTAATCTGTGCTAGTCTACAACCTTCAGTCTCATTAGTCATTAATGGAGTTCCTGGAGACTACAAGCAATACAAAGAGCATTCAGATACAAATTATTATGGTCTTATTTAAAATATTTTTTAGGGGTGCTAATAATTTCGCCCCATATGTTTTTGAAAGAATACACTATTCTTAAATAAAACAACACTCTTTTAGGATTATTATTATTATTATCATTTATTTGTTGGGCTCCACAGGGTTTTCGCAGCTCCTTACATAATACGAACAGTAGACCATACAGGGTAAAACATCACAGAACAATAAACACTAAGTACCAATGCTTCGGAAACTCCGGGCAGACATACGGAGTGAGGGCGGAGCAGAAGAGTTGGTATGAAGACAGGAGGGGAGAGGGGCCCTGCTCATACGAGCTTACATCCTAAGGGAGGGTAGACAAAACAGGCACGAAGGGAGGCAGTGATGCAATGGAGAAAAAGGGACCAGGGGAGAGGAGGGAGAACAAGCAGAGTGGATGAGGGGTTAAGTGGATGGTTAGTAGGCTTTCAGGAACAGGTGAGTTTTGAGTGCCCGTTTGAAGGAGCACAGATTGGGAGCGAGGGAGGTCATTCCAGTGCAGGGGGGCAGCTCGGGAGAAGTCTTGGACTCGGGAGTAGGAAGAGGTAATGAGAGTGGAGGAGAGGCGACGGTCGTTTGCCGAGCGCAGGGAGCGAGCGGGAGTATGAAAGGTAAGGAGGTTAGAGATGTAGGGAGCAGTAGACTGGGAGAGAGCTTTGTAAGTGGTAGTAAGGAGTTTAAAGAGGATTCTGTAAGGGAAAGGGAGCCAGTGTAAGGCCTGGTAGAGAGGGGAGGCAGAGGAGGAGCGACGTGAGAGAAAGATAAGTCTGGCAGCTGCATTGAGTACAGATCGGAGCGGGGCGAGATGGGAGAGGTGGAGGCCAGTGAGGAGGAGGTTGCAATAGTCCAGGCGGGAGATGATGAGTGCATGGATGATGGTTTTGGTGGCGTCTTGTGAGATGGGAAGGGTCGGATGCGGGCGATGTTGCGCAGTTGGAAGCGACAGGCTTGAGCAAGGGATTGGGCGTGGGGGGCAAAAGAGAGAGAGGAGTCAAGGGTGACACGCAACGGGTGACAGATGAGATGGTAGTGTTGTTAACAACGATTGAGAGGTTGTGGTGAGAGAGGAGTCTGGAAGGAGGTTCCGTTTTGGAGATGTTGATTTTGAGAAAGCGTGAGGACATCCAGGAGGAGATGGCAGAGAGGCAGTCAGATACACGAGAGAGGAGGGTGGACGAGGGATCAGGAGAGGAGATGTAGAGTTAAATGTCGTCAGCATAAAGGTGATACTGAAGACCAAAGGAGGAGATGAGCGCACCAAGGGAGGAAGTGTAGAGCGAAAAGAGAAGGGGGCCGAGAACAGAGCCCTGGGGGACTCCTACTTGGAGGGGCGTGGGGGCGGTGGAAGAGCCGGACGTGGAGACAGAGAAGGTGCGGTTTGCAAGGTAAGAGCAGAACCAGGCATGGACAGAACCAGAGAGGCCTAGAGAGAGAAGAGTTTGCAGAAGGAGGGGGTGGTCCACGGTGTCAAAGGCCGCGGAGAGGTCGAGGAGGATAAGTAAGGAGAAATGACCCCTGGATTTGGCTGATAGGAGGTCATTGGTGACTTTAGCCAGGGCAGTTTCAGTGGAGTGGAGAGGGCGGTAGCCAGATTGGAGAGGGTAGATTGATGTCAGGATTGATGTCTGTTGTATAAATGGTAAAGCAATTTATCTTAACATTTTTGAGGAACATTTGAATCAATATATGTATTGTTTATTTGTTATGATTGTTTTTCCCCAGTTTCTTGAGGGGTGCCAATAATTCTGGAGTTGACTGTATCTACTTGATGAATGTACCATGCTTACAGAAGTGGTATCTACAAAGCCGGGGTAATATTACCGTAATAACGTTAATAGGTTTTACGTGTCGGTAGTTTGCGGGAAATTGAATTCCCCCCCTAGTATTCTCATTCTATGTAACAATCCTATATCTGGAACAGTGTCAAATGCTTTAAAAAAAATCCAAATGAATCACATCTACTGCTTTACCAAGATACAGTTTGCAGCTTACCATAAAAACTAATAATATTGGATTGGCATTATAGACCATTCATGAAATATACTAGTATGTTACTATGAGTGATTAGCATCCCTTAAGCTTCCTTCAAATATTTAACACAAATACTATATTCAACAAAAAGACAGTTACCAGCGCTTATCCTGAACACTGCATATCTGTGTGTTTCTAGCAAAATGAAAACAAAGTATTAGGACCTGATTCATTAAGGATCTTAAATGAAGAGGTATCTTATTTCAGTCTCCTGGACAAAACCATATTACAATGCAAGGGGTGCAAACTAGTTTTCTGTTTTGCACATAAGTTAAATACTGACTGTTTTTTCATGTAGCACACAAATATCAACTTTAAATTTCAGTGTACAAATAAGCTATCAAGTATTTGTGTGCTACATGAAAAAACAGTCAGTATTTAACTTATGTGCAAAACAGAAAACTAGTTTGCACCCCTTGCATTGTAACATGGTTTTGTCCAGGAGACTGAAATAAGATACCTCTTCATTTAAGATCCTTAATGAATCAGGCAGGCCCTTAAGTTCATATTTTGATCAAAATATTTAAGCCGACATCCCAGCGTCAAGGGCACCTCATTATATGCAAGTCCTACTCTGACCTATATGCTTTAAACACCATTAAAATCCAGTTAAAATCAGATGCACTCACCTCCCAGGTATAGGGGTTTACATCTAGCAAGGGTTGGCTTGTGAGCCTCCTCTATCCTGTCTATTCCACCCCTCCACCCTCTCTATATGTGTTTGTGTGGCTGCTTCAACTTTGCAAGATAGGTAAGAGACATGGGGAAATTAATGTGGTTTTGGCTGTGTGTTTTTAAAATATGTAAGGTGGGTATTATTGTTAAGGACAGGGTGTTATTTTTAATATATGGGGTAGGTATTGTTATGTGGGATCCAAATGCAGTCTCTGGTCTGGTGCTAATACTAGTAAAACTTTTTCCATATTCAGTGGAATATACATAATCTCTCTCTCTCTCTCTCTTTCAGTATCTATGCTGTGTTCATCAAAGAGCCAGCCTGTCTCTTTCTCTCTGTTGTAAAGGGTATGTGGAGAGGTCTGCAGGGCATCTAGGGAGGTCTGTGGGGCATTAGGGAAGGTCTGTTAGCCATGTAAAGGGCATGTGGGGAGGTCTGATGGGCATGTAAAGGGCATGCGGGGGTCATCACGGCATGTGGTGGGGTCTGGTAGCCATATAAAGGGCAAGCAGGGAAGTTCAAAGGGTTTGTGGGGAGGTCTGATGGGCATGTAAAGGCCATGTGGGGGGACTGGGGGGCATATTGTTGCTCTGCCTCTGTTGCTACACCTCTGCATCCATTGGACAGAGGTGGGTGAAAATGTGCAAAGAGAAGGAGGCCCTGCCTTTTTCATTTGCACCATGTTCACAATTTCTGATAGTAGCACTGAGTGTATAGGACCTAATGGACCAAACCCAGGTCTCCCTGGTGTCTAATTTACCTCCATGGTCGCCCAGTGGATGATTGGATGAATGAAGGCACCATCCAGAAGATTAAGACCTCCCAAAAAATGGTGGGGAAATAAGAAGTGGAGGCAGGCTTCTATTATACACCAGGCGTAATATCTGAACTTGAGATCACAACAGGCCTAGTGCCCACTGTACTGGTGATGCAGGTCTAAGGCCTGAACTAACTAGAGAAACAGGCCTAGAGCAAGAATATAGGTACCCATGGGCCTTGTGCCTGAATTACAAAGCTGGTGCCCATGGACCTAGTGCCCAGATTACATCCTTGGCATCAATGGGCCTAGTGTCCTACTGTTCCAGCCATCCTCTTTTTGATCCAGCTTCAACTAATCGGTGTCCTCAACATGACCATGACATCTTTTGACTACACTCTTTGTAAGTGCTGACTTCCTTGGCATTTTCTTTCTTCTCTGGCGTCTTTTCTCTTCTGCGGTGTCTTTTCCTCTTTTTCCAGAGCTCCTCTCTTCTTGATCTCCACTACAAACTGCACCTCTTGCAATGGCTAAATATAAGGAGTTGTGAGGGGACAGAGCGATGATGCAAAGATCTTGCATTGCCGCAACTCCCACTGATTGGACCACAGACAATCCGGATGGACCAGGGACTTTGTAGATCACTCCAAGGGACTGGAGTAGCAGGGCCACCTTAACAACATTATGGGCCCCCGGGCAAAGCAGTGCAGTGGGGCCCCTACCTCTACATATGTGTATCATATATATATATATATATATATATATATATAAATATTTATAATATAAAAGCCTAGTGGCGTGTGTTAGTCTGTGTGTGAAAAAAAAACAACAAGCTGCAGCGCCACCTGCTGGGCGGAGGTATGCACTGACCTACTAAATTCTTAGCATTATCTAATATATAAAAGTAAAAGGCTAGCGGCGTGTGTTAGTGTGTGTGTGTGTGGAAAAAACTATTTTCTCAGAAAGGGCTCATCCAATTGACCTGAAATTTACGAGTTGAGGGGTCAAACTCATTTATGTGAGGTAATTTTACCTCATGAACACACATTAAAAAGGGCGCTTGCGTCGGGAAGTAACGCTCTTCCCCTGAGGAGGCCTGGGCTAGGCCCAAATGCATGACAAGAACCTTTTTAAGACCTTAAGTAGCTTTATTTGACTAGAATGCATGAGTATCATGCACGGGTTAACTTGTATATATATATATATATATATATATATATATATATATATATATATAAATAGATAGATAGATAGATATAGATATATTTACAGGATTTTTTTATTTTTATTTGCAGGATTATTTATTTTACTTAAGAGCCCTGTCTATGGGGCCCCCTTGCCTGTGGGGCCCCTGGGCAGCTGCCCAATGGCAAAGATGGCCCTGTGGAGTAGGAACGGGGACCTGATAAGGAGTTCCTCCTTATCTTGGCTGGGCCAGCTCCACTTCTGAGGTCGTCCACAATGGCTCGAGTACTTCTCAGAGTGAGTAATCATGGTAATAACTCTCAAATCATATTCAGACTTATTTCTCCCTAGAGATCTCCATCTTAATCTCTGTCATTTCAGCAGACTGTTTCTCTCTACTGGAGAGAAATATATTATCTATTGCTATTTTCATGTACTATTTAGATGAGACAAACAAGTCAAAATAACCATCACTGTTCCTTACAAGTAACTGTGATATTGTTGTGCTCTACAGTGAAAGCACAGGAAACTTCTTGAGTTTAAATGAAAGATGAGATAGCTTATTTAAAATACAAAGAGTTAATGGGTATGATAACCGTAACAGGATTCCTGGATGTTCACATGAATGAACATGGGAAAGATACTGGAGCACAATCAAGTTTGTGAAAAATCACTTTGTAACTTCATTTAGTGAGACCCAAATGTTATTGTGTTGCAGTATCCTTCACATGCTGTGGTCTCTAGATGTATGCAAATCCCCAAATATTGCACAGTGCAACAGACAGGGACTGATATGTGTACATCTGACTATTCCTACTTCATGCAGCAGGTCAATATCTAGAGCTGTGCAATAGGGGCAACCGTCCAGGGTGCCACGCTGAAATGTGAGACAGGAAATGAATATATTAGGTTAATTTGGTTAAGTTGGTTAAAGTTGCCCCAGGTGGTAACATTTCTAGTTATGGCGCTGTCATGAAGTCACACTGGCGTTTCTTTGCATTACTGTTCAAATTTAATACACATGTGTAACATTGCATTCTCATTTTTGCACTGGTCAGAAAAAAACAGAAACGTGAGATGTGATAGATGAAAATTCTGATCACATTTAAAAAATGTCATGGAAATATGTTTTTTCTTTTGCTTTTCCAGTTTAATTAAAGTTTTACACAGTGCTTTTTTGTAAGAAAAAAGATGCCGGAACTCACCTCTTTCTGCCCCCTCATTTTTGTGTAGCCCTCTCTTTCTGCCCCCTCATTTTTGTGTAGCCCTCTCTTTCTGCCCCCTCATTTTTCTGTAGCCCACTCTTTCTGCCCCCTCATTTTTCTGTAGCCCACTCTTTCTGCCCCCCTCATTTTTCTGTAGCCCACTCTTTCTGCGCCCTTCCCCCGCATTCCGCAGTCTGTACTGTCCTTCTATGCTTCTTTTCTCGCATCTCTGCTTGATCGTGGTTCCTCTCACTGGCAGCATCGTGACGTTGTGCCGCTGCCGGAGCCAGAAGCCGGACACACACTAAGATGCAGTGCTGCACTGTAGCAGCACCGCAGAGAAAAAAAATTCAAATGTTAAGAAGTTAATTAAACTTTGAAAACCCATGGAATAAAAAGTGCCGGAATGCCGTTCTGAGCGTTGTATGGCAAAAAAAAATCCCTGGTTTTACAAAAGAGGATGATTCTTCAGCTACCTATACTACTGAATACCAGACTGGGGACTCCATATTCACCTTCTCTCTGCCTCCTCCACAAACTATACCCGTACCAGACATAATAAAAATATAGAATTGGGTAAAAAGGACTTCTTGTATAAACAAAAAATGGGAAAAACCTGTCGACATGACCCTGAAAAATGTTAGAGCAATCAGTTCAGTCAAAAATTCTGTAAACATCGAGGGTTTGTCTGTTCAGACCAAAGGTGTCTGTGAACCAAGTTGCAGAAAGTTTTCTTATATCTAGTCGTTCTGCATGGACAGAAGCACAGAACTAGCCCCTCTGCTAAACTAGGGCATCACTTCCCTTCACTTAGTCACTTTAAACCTTCCTTCTAAAAGCAGAACAGTGAGTAATCATTTGTTTTACTACTTTGAAGGTATATTTTGTGTGTCAGTAAAGTAATAAAATATTTTTAGGGTACATGTTTTTTAATCTATGCTTTTCACTTTCCCACTGTAAAAATACATCAGGAAAGGACTGTGCCTTCTGGAGTGTGAAAGTGAATTGTGCAAAGAGGTCGTGGTAAAGGTCACACAGCAGGTTTGATGTGTCAGGGAATAAAAGATGGGATCACATCTGGAACAGTTTGCAGAATAAATAAAATGTGAAAGCTCATATATCATTGCACACCTTCCAATCAGTGAGGGAAAGAGAAAATAAAGTCTTTAATAACCTTGTGCCACATACTAAAGATATTAAAGGGGTAATCTCTAAATTGCAGAAGAGTGAACTAAATGCCCCACTGTTGTACAGCTTGAAATGTTATCCTTATTTATACTAATAATTTGTTTAATAAATATTAATATTAAAACTGTATTATCTTGTGGAGAAAAAAAAAATCACTTTTTTGAAATATAATACATACACTCACAGTAGGAAGAGTAGAGATGTCAAATTCAAATATTTATCATCAACCTGTGGCAGGCTATCATTTGTTTATTGACGCTGCAACAATACATTAAAGTGTTTTGTTTAGTTTACAGCTCCCGTTTTTTCCCTGTTTGCCCAAGACAGTCCCCTGTTTTCCCATCAGAGATATTGATACTTTTTCATATTTCAGAATCCTGAAAAGTTAATATAGAAATATAGGAATTGGTTTCATGGTTTGAGCAAAACTACAGGTTATGATGGTGAAGCTTTTGCTTTTTATTTTCAAAATTATGAGAATTCTATAAACCACTAATGTTTATTTTTTGTTACATTTTTAGGCTGGAATGAATAATATCTATTTAGTAGTAGGTACAGCAAGCCTGTGCCTAGAGGGTGGCAGAGGCTGAAGGTTGCTCCTAACTGTGCCAGGAAGGAAGTATTCATTTTTAATTGACTTGGGAATACATATGTAAAATGCAGTTAGTGTATGTTAGCCGCTGATACTGGTAGTATTGGTGTTCTGTTTTTAGTTATGGGGTTGTTTCAAATCAGTGGAGCAAGGACTTAATCCATAACTTAATACATACACTATTTACCCAGGCAAAAATCAGGGCAAAATGCCCACCCTCGATCTGTGCACAACATGGACTTTAATGTACATTATCCTGGAATAGGGTTTGTTGTATACAAGGCCAACAGGGAATTTGCTCTATTGTACTTGCAAACACCAGGGAATGGGCTTTATTGTATACTGGGCCATGAGTGATTGATATCTATTGTACACTAGACCACCATGAAATGGGTTCAGTTTTCATCAGCGGATCTGTATTATACACTGGGTGACCAAGGAATGGGGTTTGTTTTGGATAGGCTACAATGGAATGGACTCTATGTTATTTACTTGACACCAGGCAATGGGCTCAGTAATGAATACAAGTCACCAGATAATGGGCTCTGTATTGTACATTAATCACCAAATAATAGACTTTGTATTATACATTAGTCACCAGGCAATGGGATCTGTATTATACATTAGTCACTAGGCAATTGGATCTGTATTATACATTAATCACTGAACAATAGGCTTTGTATTATACATTAGTCACCAGGCAATGGGCTCTGTATTATACATTAGTCACCAGGCAATGGGATCTGTATTATACATTAATCACTGAACAATAGGCTTTGTATTATACATAAGTCACCAGGCAATGGGCTCTGTATTATACATTAGTCACCAGGCAATGGGATCTGTATTATACATTAATCACTGAACAATAGGCTTTGTATTATACATTAGTCACCAGGCAATGGGCTCTGTATTATACATTAGTCACCAGGCAATGGGATCTGTATTATACATTAGTCACCAGGCAATGGGCTCTGTATTATACATTAATCACCAGGCAATGGGATCTGTATTATACATTAGTCACCAGGCAATGGGATCTGTATTATGCATTAGCCACTTAGCAATGGTCTCAGTAAACTAGCCAACAGAGAATAGTCCCTGTATTGAATAGTAACCACCAGAGGTAGTGGCTGTATACTTGTTACAGTAATGTGCTTTGTGATCACTATACTATTATACTTTGTGGGATCTCTGTTTTAGTATAATGTGCTTGGTCACTGCTGGATCCTGTTTTGGGGCGAGCCATTGTATTTTGTGTGTATAAAAATAGTCAGACTGGTAAATTGGACTGGTTTAGGGTGTGGAATACTTTTTTGCTAAGTTTGCTATTGGAAGCAAAAAGAGGGAGTAGTCCTGTAGTCCTGCCACTGCAAAGGAATATATCCCAGTGTATATAATCCAGCTTAGTTCTTAAATTTAAATAAAAATAATAATTGCAAGTAAAACATTGGTCTCTGCTCTCTTACTCCCCACCCTCTCTCTCTTTCTAGGCTGGCAGCACTAGGGTTAATATAATTGGGAAGCGGGGGAAGGGGGTCATGGGTTTTGCTTTTTAACCCTTTGTGTGCTGGCGGCTTGCAGGTCCTACATCTGTTTTGCCCCCGGGTCTGCAGGCTGACAGCACAAGTTTTAAGCTGTTTTGGGAGGAGGGGGGTATAGCTTTAACTTTTATTACTGTTTTCATTATTTTTTTTTACCACTGTTTTGTACCGGCATTGCCCGCAGGCATTGTTCATTTAATGTCGGCATTGTCACTATCAGCATTTTCTCAGTGTAGATGAAATGGAAATGTTGGCATTTACCCTGTCAGCATTTTCATTTCGACAGGGGAGATGTCTGTATTTCTTCCGCGGGAAATTTAACAGCCATGAAAATCATACAGTACACTGCATAAAATGTGTATTCAGCTTCATTCGTTCCTTTTGTAAGAGACAATAATCAAAAGAAGGCCATGTAAACCCCCTTACACCTCATAAGTCAAAGTTTGTGACAATAATTGATAATGACATGATTTGCCAAGACAAATTTATGTTTGGTGTGTAACAACATTTGAATGAGCTGCATGCTGTTAAAAGACTAAAACCAACATAAAATCCTATGCTATGAAAGGAAAACATATAACTAAATTGTAAGATAATAATAATAATAATAATAATAATAAAAAAATAAGAAGAAGAATATTCTTCTTTAACAGTACTTAAAATGAGACAATACTTACAAAGGAAGGCTCTTCTGTATCTGACAGATGCTTTTTTCCAAATCTTGATATTGCTAATAAAGTATTTAACATTTTTCTATTACTCCCTAAAGCTCATATTTTTTTTTACAATACAGATCAAATATTATGACAGCTATAACTTTTGAAAATGTATACACAATAAACGGTATCTTTACACAATGGTACAGATGGAGCATGTGTAAACAAGACAAATAGCACAATATTGCAGACCCACATCAAGAAGGGTAGTGGGGCATTATTAGTCATGAAGGGGCTGATACTAAATGGGAAGTATGCCAATTTGCAGGCGTATCATGAGTAAAATTGCTCTGCACATGCCCAGAAAATGGGCACATGCATATGTGCCTCAGACTTGAGTAATTCTGGCACTCATGCCTACCTGCACCCTGATAGGTAGGACACAGGAGGGTAGGCGTGTTTATGCAAATGCGGTGTATGTAACCTGCCGAAACGTGTATATACCTGTGGCAGTGACTACAGGATAAGCACAAATATTTGCTGACGATAATGACTTATCTATAAGAAGCGCATACGCTGCTGATGCAGAGGCGGACGCATCTCGAGATCCATACAGCTTAGCATTTAGGCAAAATTATGCTTTCCATGCTCTTTTTTTAAGAGTAATTTACATGTTATATTACTACTTGGCACAATATTGTTGTAGATGTCATACTGCAGGCCTCTAACCTTCAACAGAGAAGCATATTACCTTACATTACATTACAATCCTCATTTTCTCTTCTCCTCTCTCTTACTCTGCTCACTACTTTCTCACTGCCCCCTGCACCTCTTGCCATCACCAAATATATATTTTTTTTAAAAACCAAAAAATGAAAAAGAAAAATCTTGAAATGATCTCCGCGCACCTACTCATTCATCACAAAGAGCCCCCATATACCAATCAGTACTCCATCCTCCTTCTCTGATAGGACATATGGTCATGTGATGCAGAAGTCAGCAGCTCCAATCACATTTGGTGTTATGCTCTGCTTCACCCACAACCCCAGCTATTATTCAATAGCAGTCAGCAGGGAGATAAAGCTGGAAGCAATTGGGAGCTGCACACAGTGGCGGAACTATCATTGGTGCAGCAGGTGGGGTGCACCAGGGCCCATGGAGATAATGGTCCCGCTGCACAGGGGACTAGTGCACTGTGGCCCCCAGTTCCCTCCTCCCCGCTTCCCTGCACTGGGGCCCACAGATCACTAGTTCCGCCTCTGGCAGCAGAGGCGGAACTAGCGAACTAGCGATTTTTTATCAACTTTCTTTGTCAATGTGAACGGATTCCTGTTGTGTATTATAATAATATTACAGAATTACTGGAAGAGATACAGTGCAACTTAAAGCTTCACATATACTGACTATTTTTAAAATGTTTTACAACTAAATTACAAAATGCCAATTTATAGTGAGAAGACATACACATCTCTACATATTTTATATAATGATATAATGCAAATTTTAAGCATTCAGGGCATAACATTTAAGTATTATTATTTAAAAAAAATCATTTTAATAGGTATGCATAAAAGTATTAAGCAATAGCAGCAGAAAAAGTAATAGATGACTCAATTTTCTCTAGTTACATTGACTAAAGTGACAGCAGCAGAAATGGTTTTACACAGACCCCTAGTTCTGCTGAAAGGACAGAGCAACCTAACACAAGGTCACTTTGGTCTTTGTTCTATGGTATATATACCTTTGCATCTCACATATTATTATTAACGTTTAACTTGTTCAGGGACAACAGTTGTTAAAGGGACACTAAACAACTGCAAAATAGGATAATAACAAAACAGATACTAATAACATTTAGTAATATATATGTATATATTTATGGATATTGTCATCATTATCATCATCATTTATTTATATAGCGCCACTGATTCCGCAGCGCTGTACAGAGAACTCATTCACATCAGTCCCCCCATTGGAGCTTACAGTCTAAATTCCCTAACATACACACACAGACAACAGAGAGAGAGAGAGAGAGAGACAGAGAGAGAGAGACTAGGATCAATTTTGATAGCAGCCAATTAACCTACTAGTATGTTTTTGGAGTGTGGGAGGAAACCGGAGCACTCGGAGGAAACCCAGGCAAACACGGGGAGAACATACAAACTTCACACAGATAAGGCCATGGTTGGGAAATGAACTCATGACCCCAGCTCTGTGATGCAGAAGCGCTAACCACTTAGCCACCGTGCTGCCCATAACTGAAGATATTTTAAATAAAGGTATAGATTTATCAAGAAGCAAAAAGCCTTATTGGCATCTGAAACAACGGTTTTTCGCAGGCAATAGGTCTTTTTCCGCTTCACCTCATACAAAGGGGTTCCCACCAGTGCTAATATTGCTATCACCAGGAAGTATAGCTGGCTTTTGCTGATGAAGGCTATTGGTACCTGTTATCCATATGGCGGTGGTACTTGTACCTCCGCAATACCTGTTTTGTCAACGCTATCAAGAGATGACTGATGAAAACAATCATTCTTTTCAATCTCAATCTTTTTTAAGTAAATCTTGCCCTGTCCTCAGAAAATAAACATTATTTTCTGGTGGGAAGGGGGCATTATTTAATAAAACATATATTACACTGTACTGTATATTTTATATATAAAATTTTTTTTTGCTTTTTTTTTTTTTTTAAATTGTATTGTATTGCTTAGCTGTCACAGTGATAAAATAATGTCAAACTGAGGCAATAAATGTTATTTTAGTAAATAGTTTCCAAAGCTGTGATTTGGGGAAAGACATTTTTTTCTGCAAACTACAGACTTCCTCCAATCGTAGGACACGGAATTTACTCTGTTTGTCTGAAATGAATGATAACTCAGGCAAATGTATATACAATTTATTTTATTAACATTGATTTATATAATGCCAGCATACTGCACAGCACTTAACAATTTGGAACAAACAAACACAGTAATAAAACAAGGCTGGGTCTTACTAAACAAGCAAAGAGGTGAGAGCATCTGCTTGTCAGTTTATAATCTATAGCAAAGTCAAACAAAACAAGTGCAGTCAAGGTATCAGAATATTTACATATACATTTGGGAATGTTTAAAGTTGCTTTATAAAAGTCAACTTGTATTTTAAGTTTTGGGGATATTAACTAATGTGCATGATTTTTGGCATTTTTGTAAACCATATTCAAAAACGCACTTTAGTAAATTTACCCCTAGGATTTCAGACTCACAGGGTCTGAGTTATTAAGGAGAGTAAGGCAAAGAAAGGAGTAAATGTTCTTCGGAACAAACCATGTTACAATGCAAAGGGTGCAAAATAGTTTATTATTTTGCACATAAGTTAAATAATGGATGTTTTTTCATGCAGTACACAAATACTTGATAGCTTTAATTTTACACTGAAATTTAAAGTTGATCTAGTACATGCCCTACCCCAACTATAAATCTGTCACCACAATATAAATTTACCTCCCCCTCCAATGCAACATGGTTTTGCCCAGGTGCAAAGTTACTCTTTTTTTATGCTTTGCTCTTCTTAATGACTCAGGCCCACTGTTTTTCAACCATATTGCACACTTATAAACATACACATATACATAGATACATAGAAATATATTATAATTTATACTTCAAATATAACAGTTTCACAACATAGGTAACTCCTGCCCAGGGCCATCTTTTCCATTGGGCACAATGGGCAGGTGCCCTGGGGCACCACGGGCAAGGGGGCCCCATAGGCAGGGCTCTTAATTAGAATAAATAATCCTGCAAAAGAAAAAAACCTCCAAAAAAAACCTTCATGGGTCACTGAGCAAGTACATCTATCTATCTCTATACTTCTCTCTCTCTGTATATATATATATATATATATATATATATATATATATATATATATATATACTCATATATTAAAGATATATTAATTTAATTAACTTTCTACAACCCTATTATTAACAAAGATTTGGTTAGTGAGTATAAGTAATAAAATAATTTTAACTATTCTTTGTACCAACTATAGTCAACTGGAGAAAAAAAGAGAAGGATGTTCAGCAACTGTGGAGAGGATCTAAGAGTGTTATCTAAGGTCGTGACTTCCCCTGTCTTCTGTTTCAGGATGTCTGCTCTGGTTTGGCACTTTGTTTGAAAAGTGATAAAGTAGGAGAAGTGAGATGGATTTTTCTTATGTCTGCTGGTTTTTGATGTAACCTGTCATGACTACTGTCAAACCCCACAGTCTGTCTTTCTGTTACTGTTAGCATTGTATTATATGAAATGCTGAGAAAAGGTCATTTTACGCCGCATAGAGCTTCACAGGAAAATGTAACTCTTATGTAAAGTTAAAGATTTTCATGTGTTTATAAAGTACAGTATAATTATTACAGATTATATTTACTTCTCTGACAATGGAATCAACTGAGGATATTATATTAATGTCAATATAGGATCACAGAGGAAAGGTTGAAAGACATTTAGCTCTCTGCTCCCTGACGGATAAGTTCTTCAAATGATTGAGGTGTTAGCTGTACTCCCCACTAATCTGGATGTATGTACACAATGCAGAGACAACCATTCCCTATAATTGTAGGTATATCATGCTGTGAGAGACCAGGGAGTATATTTACTAAACTGCGGGTTTGAAAAGTGGAGATGTTGCCTGTAGCAACCAATCAGATTCTAGATGTCATTTTGTAGGATGTACTTAAAAAATGCTAACTAGAATCTGATTGGTTACTATAGGCAACATCTCCACATTTTCAAACCCCCAGTTTAGTAAATATACCCCAAAATCTATGTCCAATTTAGCCATACATGTGCCGCCAAATTGTACAGTAGCCATACAGCGCCAGGAACTTAAGTAGTGCAGTCATTCAAGAGCTGTACACACCGTCAGACCAAGTTATTAAGCAGTTGTTGTTTGGCTTTGGATTTTTGGGGGGCAGGTCCACAAATCTACAGTAGCAGTTTGTGATCAGTTTGACCGATAATGACCAAGTAGTCAGCGTAATTGCTTCCTGTGTGGGTAGCTTTAGTCTGTCAAGAATATCACATATAAGATCTTGGACTGTAAAAAAAAAATATATTTAGTAAAATTGGGGAGAATAAATATTTGAAGTAAAATAAATATTTAAAAATGCAGCTGGCCATGCTAACTATGAAGAAAGCTGAGTCTACTGCATTCAAAAGCCTTTCTGAGAGGGAGCAAACAGTCTTTTATTTGAAGTATAATACGCTTTTTTACTTCTGGGCAAACACACAAAGCACTTGTTCCAAAATGAATGGTTTGTACACATGCAGAGAGGTAAAAAAGCATATTATACACCAAGGATGCAATTTACATTCAGTTAACATTAGCCCCAAAATGTTTTTATGCAAAACAATTGGATGTATATATGGTCAAACGGTTTGACCTGACCGTGATCTGGTTACTCTGCGGTCGTGATCTGGTTACTCTGTAGTTGTGATCTGGTTACTCTGCAGTTGTGATCTGGTTATTCTGCGGTCGTGATCTGGTTACTCTGCGGTCGTGATCTGGTTACTCTGCGGTCGTGATCTGGTTACTCTGCGGTCGTGATAGGGTTACTCTGCGGTCGTGATCTGGTTACTCTGCAGTCGTGATCTGGTTACTCTGCGGTCATGATCTGGTTACTCTGCAGTTGTGATCTGGTTACTCTGCGGCCGTGATCTGGTTACTCTGCGGTCGTGATCTGGTTACTCTGCGGTCGTGATCTGGTTACTCTGCGGTCGTGATCTGGTTACTCTGCAGTCGTGATCTGGTTACTCTGCGGTCGTGATCTGGTTACTCTGCAGTCGTGATCTGGTTACTCTGCGGTCGTGATCTGGTTACTCTGTAGTTGTGATCTGGTTACTCTGCGGCCGTGATAGGGTTACTCTGCGGTCGTGATCTGGTTACTCTGCAGTCGTGATCAGGTTACTCTGCGGTCGTGATCCGGTTACTCTGCGGTCGTGATCCGGTTACTCTGCAGTCGTGATCTGGTTACTCTGCAGTCGTGATCTGGTTACTCTGCAGTTGTGATCTGGTTACTCTGCAGTTGTGATCTGTTTACTCTGCGGTCGTGATCTGGTTATTCTGCGTCGTGATCTGGTTACTCTGCGGTCATGATCTGGTTACTCTGCGGTCGTGATCTGGTTACTCTGCGGTCGTGATCTGGTTACTCTGCAGTTGTGATCTGGTTACTCTGCGGTCGTGATCTGGTTACTCTGCAGTTGTGATCTGGTTACTCTGCGGTTGTGATCTGGTTACTCTGCGGCCGTGATCTGGTTCTCTGCGGTCGTGATCTGGTTACTCTGCAGTTGTGATTAGGGATGTGCACCAGCCACTTTTGGTGTCTCGTGTTTTGGATTCGGATTTGCTTGAGGTTTTGGGTTTGGATTTGTTTCGCAAAACACCTGACGAAAGGTTTTGGTTCGGATTTAAGGTTTTGGATTCGGATTTATTTTGAAAAAACATAAAAAGTGTTAAAATCAAGTTTTTGGTTTATTTTCACTCCTACGCTATTATTAACCTCAATAACATTCAATAACAATCATTTCCACTAATTCCCAGTCTATTCTGCAGAATCAGTGAACTTTGTAATATTGCAGTACCAATGGACTTATACTGCAGGATTGTTTTTGGATATTTTTTTTTAATTTCTTTTTTTTATAATTATTTTTTTTTTTTAGAACTTTTTTTAAAATTTTTCGTGCTGTGCTGTGCTGGGCTGGGCTGTGCTGTGCTGTGCTGGGCTGGGCCCTTCTAAGGGCATTGTTATTTCCCCAGCACAGCACGAGATATAGCAGGACAGAGGACCACCTAACACAACCTCCCTCTACCCTGATCAATGCCCGAGTGAAGATGGCGGCGGCTAGCGGGGAATTTATAGAATACGAGTATCGCGAGATCCGACAGCGGGATTATGACTCAGAGCCTCGGTTTCAGATTTGCAATTGGCGGGAATACCCGGATCTGTCTCGGATCCGGCTCGGATCGGCAACGTTCAGGTGGGCTCGGATTTCAGATATCCGAGCCCGCTCATCTCTAGTTGTGATCAGGTTACTCTGCAGTTGTATCAAGCAAGCAGAACAATCCACGTATGGGAGCCTTTAGTCTGAATTCCTGATGCCGTGCCATTTGCAGTATTTCCCTAACACCTGTTTCCTGTGTGTTTCTACTTGTTACTCACAATTCATGCTTAAAGAAGGCAGCGAAATGTAAATCATCATTATCAGATGTTTATTGTTTCTGTTTTGCGAAAATCAGACTTACCTAATCAGTTTACTTGAAGCATATGTTCAGTTTAATTAAACTTTTGTCTAAGTGATTTATTTGCAGCTTTCAGACAAGCTTGACAACTGCTTTGACCAACCATGGATATCATCCTTAGGCTGTAAATAATGAAAATGCAGAAATGTCACCGGTGTTTGTGCACAGGGATTCTCATTAGTAGCCGACACAAGATTTTCAGCTCCTGGAAGTGAGATTCAGAGTTCACCCGCAAAATTATGCCCCTATTAAACATTGCATATTCTTGATTTAGGAGTAAACAGGGACCCAAGACAGGAAAACCAGGTAACCTTTGTCCCACATCCTTTAAGCCTCTAAGATTTTAGTGCTTGTGGAATACGTTTTGTGGCTTGCCACTCACATCTAATGGAACTTTTACATATTTTTGCTGAAAACTGGCATATTTCAAACACAGAGTCTTTGGTGTATATCAGGCACACCTATACTTGCAGCTTTTAAATTTGTACTGTACAAATAAATCACAAGCACAGCTTTTGTGAAACAAGCAGCCCCTGGATTTTCAGCCGGATAAACAGAATTAGAACAGTAGGTAGATTCTCAGCTGCACAGTGCGTAGTGTTGTTTATTCACTGTATGTCTTTCATGCACAGCTGGGTTAAAACTAATGCTGAAACACTGTATAGCATTTGTTATCCATTATGTTAAATAGTTCAGTAAGAATTGTCTGTAGAAAAGGATGGAATTAAAGTCAACAAAACCGTTGCCTCTGGTGCAATCACTGTTACATATTGGATAGCTGAAACACAATACCAATTGAAAGCTTACAAATATGCATTGATCAGGTAGCGGAATACATATATTAACAATTCAGCTCTTTCATCAGTCATATTCCCAGACCATTAAATAACTAGTATTCCAATTAATCAATTATAATTAGTGTAAAATTGTCTCAGGATATGATCAAGTTCAAAAAAAAGGATGTAATACTAAAGTCCGAAACATAATTGATACAGCTAAAACCCAATAAATATAGAGTATTAGATAGAGTATCGATATCATAAGACATAATTAGTATAATAGTAAACAATAAACATATTTAAAACAGATGTAATGTCATAAGCACTAAAACATCATCAGTAACAACAATTAATGCAAATATAATCATAACAGGTATACTCAATAAATAGTGGACATGATATATAGTATATTTTCTAAAAAAGACTACAAAGTTAAATCACATATGTAGTCATAAAACATAAGCAATAGCGAATAAACATTATTATTTTATTTATTAACAGTTAAGAAGAAACCTACTCAAGCACAGGAAGGACATACAAACTCCTCACAGATAAGGCCATGGTCAAGATTAAACCAATGGCACCAGCAAAGCCAATTACCGTGTTACTGTGCTTTTACAATTAAAGCAAATTGTTAAAAATCTCTATATATTTATATACATATTGTGACGGAAACTAAAATGATAAAAAGTTTAAAATGTATTATGTAAATGAAACTACAGCAAGCTGGCTAAGCGGTTAGCACTTCTGCCTCACAACGCTGGGGTCATCATCATCATTTATTTATATAGCGCCACTGATTCCGCAGCGCTGTACAGAGAACTCACTCACATCAGTCCCTGCCCCATTGAAGCTTACAGTCTAAATTCCTTAACACACACACAGACTAGGGTCAATTTTTGATAGCAGCCAATTAACCTACTAGTATGTTTTTGGAGTGTGGGAGGAAACCATGAGTTCAATTCCCGACCATGGCCTTAGCTGTGTGGAGTTTGAAGGTTCTCCTCGTGTTTTTGTGGGTTTCCTTTGGGGTTTGTAGTGTAGTAATTAAAAGTTGACTGATCCAGAGGCTCATTCTGTAGTCTAAAAATACAAAATATTCTCTTTGAATTAACTGTTTATAACAGTTTCTCAGCGATATGCTCAATCCCTATTAAATTCAAGCAACTAGGATCTTTTGAATGCTTAACACAAATGTGTCTAGACATGCTATGCAACTGATACTGCTAAAGGATATTTCTTCGATGTTTCAGAAATGAAAATTCTAGACTCAATTGCAATACCCCCCTACATATTGTACTCCACAGGTGCAATTTAAACTGTAAATAACATTCTGGATATTACAATTTATATGACTTTGAATCGGATGTATACAGTCATTAACAGTGGACTTGAATGTAAAAATGCTAGTACCAAAGTAATTAAATATCCTGAGCCCGTACTTGTACCAAGACATTTCAAGAGAAAACTTATTAAAGGGCCTCAGTCTGCAAGATGCAAATAAAATTTTTGAAAGTTTTTTGTTTTTTTTCTGAATTAAATTTTGCGAAACTAAATATTTAAAGATCCAAGAGTGCGACATTTGAGCAGCTTAAGATATTCTTTCATAAATTAGAAATATTATAAAAATGTGAAATGAAACATTAGTGAGATCTAGTTACTCTTCAAAAGTAGTTTGACCTGAATCAGATCCCATGGGGACTGAGATTAATCAAGGCCCCATCTTTCAAAGATGATTTTCTTCTGTTAGAAAAACGGAATACCACTTTAAATGCTTTTTCGTTTAAATTAATGTAAATGTTGATTGCATTTACAGAGAGAAAGGTCAAGGAGGTGGAAAGCAGCTTAATGCTGTACAATCCATTGAAGGATCATGTGTTTTATTTACAAAGTGGGATAGGGAAGTTAGTTAACAAGTTGCTACATTTGAAATGGAAATTACTGAGCGAGAAAAAATTTGAAATTTGCAAGAGATGAGGATGATTGTGATTCTAATTGATTATAGAATGAAAGCGTAAGGAAACTAAAATTTCACATTTTTATCCTATTCAGAGGATAAGAGATTATGAATATTTACAACAAAAAAATAGGCTACATAACAAACAGAGAAATTTGTTTGATAATAATAAGAACACTCCTTATTAGATCAACTACTTCTATTTTAGATAGCGACATTTATTATTTTCACTCTGAAGCCTTTAGAGACCAATGCCTAAAAATAATAATAACTATAAACTCCAAATAAGAGGGGTTGAATTTAGAAGCAGTACCGCTGCATTCTAATCGACCAACATTTATAAACAGAGCACACATGGATATATCTTCACTACCAAAAGAAAAAGGAGGACATTTTTAAGATCACCCTAAGAGCTGTTAGAGGATGATTTAAAATGCACAAAAATATTTTGTTACAAAAAAAAAAATAATAACATAAAAAACATTTTTGGGTTAATGAACCACTTTAGGTCTTAGTAAAAGATTTGTCCTTCACTCCAAATAATAAAAACAATCACTTAAACATTTTTCTTAAAAAAAAGCTTGTAAATGCCTTAAAACTTATGCTTGTTTTTACCGTGCTGCTTCTGCTAATCTGAATATATTACATAAATTATTAAGGCTATTTCAATACGTATCACATCCATAGAGATTTAGGTTTGGATACTTAAGGAAGAAAGATCTGACACTGTCATATGTCCTCAACCGGATAAATCTTTTGAAACCAAGACCAGTGGATTCTATGGTGTTCTAATGGTAAATCCTTTCACCATTCAGTTTACCGTGAGTTTAAATTGATTTGTGAATCTGGTAAGAATACTGTGAACTGTCATGAAACAATAGAAAAGAGATGAGCTAAGAAAACCAAATATTGACCATCACATGTTAGTTATAGCACAAGCTTAAAAGGGAGGACATACTGTACTACAAGAACTTAAAAGTTATACTGAAGATGCAAACAGGTTGCTAAATAGAGCCGATATTTTATAAAAACAAATTCCTAATGACCGTACAAATGTTTTTCAGGAGAAATTGAGATTAAAAATATTTGATTTAAGAGCTATTTCTAAGGAAGGATGTAGATTTTTAGGTGTCTTTATTAGTCAATCTGTCATTTTTAATCATTTATCTAAAATTCATAAATCTTTACAAAATCCTCTGGAGAAACCATTTATCTCAGGAATTGACTCCCTCACTTCAAATTTCAAAGCTTTTTTAGTTTGTAGATTACCATTTACAGCCTATCATTAAAATGATAAAGTCATATTTACTTCATTCTACTCCTTTCTTATCTATTGTGGGAAACCTGATTATTTATGAGTTGTTCAATCAATACATTGCTTTAGGCCTAAATGCTTTGTCTTTATACTTTTCACAAATTAAAACTATTTCTTAAGGTCTAAAACAATTTCTAATGGATGCTATAGTATTTATCCTACAACATATTGTTTTTTATATTTTTTGATACCCCAATTTCTTTACAATGCCTCAGTATGGCCATGGGCACTAAATTTGCACCAGGTTTTAGGAAGTCAATACTATTTGGTCCAGTTGTCCACTTGGCAAAAATCTGGTACTATACTGCAGCTATATTTACATTTTCTTATTCATTTAAGGATGGTGACAATACTTTTCAGAATGTATTACTTGTTTAAATCAACATTTGAAGTTTAGTTCAGTGATTTAAGAAAATAATGTAATTGTTGGATTTGACTTGCAGAGCATAGTAATATGGCATATATCAAGCAACAGTGCCCAGCACATTGTACCCAGTAATGTCTAGTATGTCATACTTATCACTGCCCAGCATATTGTAAATATAAGTATCCAGCCTGATATACTCAGAAGACCAATGAACTAGTGTCCTTGCAAAAATGCATATTTTAGTTATATGCTGTCTGACCACATATCTGTTTAATACGCAATTGTATGTAGGTGATAGGTACTTTTTACAATACTAATACCTACACAAGACCATCATTTCACACAAATCTATCTATTCTCTCCTATATGAAAATGCTTTGATATGGTGGTCCCCATTTAGTGAATCTACTGCTCCATTAGACCAATGTTAGTCTGGTGATGTGCTAAAGAATTCAATATTGTACTGCTTCAATACAAGTAAATTACTGTCAAAACACAAACTCTATCTATCAATACTTTGTACAAGGTAAGGACCTGCTACAACATATGCATAAAAATAGTTTTATCATGTTGTATTAACTGTTGCATACTTATCAGTGCTGTTTAAACTAATAAACTCACTGAATGAGATAATAACTTGTGATAGACATGTAGGTCTTGTTATCATAAGAGCTAAATGCTAAATGGTTTAATCTTTTTGGTTACTCTTGACTCTGTGCCTTACAAAGACATGCTCTTAAAAGCTACTCTGGGTTTATTTAATGGTATGCAGGTGTAGATGGTGTATAAGGTCTTGTGTAATGAGTTTTAAATGAGTGCACTACAATTTGTTTAAGGCACCCAATCAGTCATAAGATACAATTTTGAAAACATGGCATGAGGAAGCAATTTTCATAGTTTTCTGACCAATAATGTAGTGCAGCACATGGACAGTGAATTAACTGAGACTTGCCTTTGTAGTTAACAACAAACAGTTGGACATTTTATCCATACAACTGTATTGTGTATGTCTAGATCAAAATCTGTGCATGTGTTATTGCAAGGGAACAGATTAGATATAAGATGATCTAAGACAGGTTTAGGTTTTTGAAAATATACCATTTTTTAATCTTGCCCCTGTAGGCGATCAATATAAAATGAGCTCCCCAATTGGCTTGGTGTCACCAAAAAAACACATAGGAAAAAGAGGGTTAAATAAAACGTCAGGAGATAAATTAATAGACAAATAAATTAATTCATTATAAATACTTTAGCTACAAAGATATTTACATAACAGAGCTAAAATCAAGACGTGCACACAAAGCAATATATGTACTAAATATGAACAAAAGCGTTCCCTTATTGTATTAAGGTGGCAGCCGTCCTCGGATGTTCTTGTTGTGAGTCAGGAGTTGAATATCTGTAAACTAGTGAAAAATAGAGATAGATGCCTTGTAGTGTAGTAAATAAATCCAAATAAAGCTGTATCAATAAACTGCATACATGGCTATGTACAAAGTTAAATATCAGGGTTATGCTTATTTGTTAAAATCTTTGGAACCTCAACACTCCTCCTTGTGGAATAGATAATATAAAGTTGGAGAAGAATACCAAACAAAACAGCACATAAATAGTGTAACTTACTATTATTTAGCAAAATAATAACAATTTTGCAGTACATTCACAAATATTAAAATCAGCCTATCTTATATAACAGAGTCGCAAAGGCGTTATAACTCCAAAAAAAGAATTGTAAGTTTCCCTTAGGAAGAAATTAGCTCTGCATCATATTGATAAAATATGTCAGTATCACTCAGGTGACATAACTTATGACCCAACAGCGATTGTCAGTGAATTTAGGCGATATTACTCTTCCCTCTATAATCTTGATGTGCCCCCCCCCCCTTGTCGAGATCTCCTGACCTCTACCTTGACTAACTATCTTTCATCTACATCTCTTCCTAAAGTTACTCCGGCACAGCAATCTTTGCTGAACGCGGATATTGCCTTGTCAGAGGTCATAAAGGCGGTTAAGTCACTGAAATCCTCCTCAGCTCCGGGTTCGGATGGCCTCACTCCCCAGTATTATAAAAAGTTTGTTGAGATCCTTGGTCCTCACTTGACAAAACTATTTAACAAAGTGTTTGAGGGGGCTTCCTTTGACTCCGCCACCACAAGGGCCAACATAATCGTTAATCCCCAACATTGAAAAGAACCCTCTCTCTGTGCCAGTTATAGGATGATTTCGTTACTCAATGTAGACTTGAAAATATTCGCAAAGATCCTGGCCTCTAGGCCACCCGCTCCTCCGTGCCCTCATCCATCCTGACCAGGTGGGCTTTGTCCCAGGGCGTCAGGCCCCTGATAATACTCAAAGGATTATCGACTTAATTCATACAATACAAAACAATAATCTTCCCTCCCTTCTCATGGCGCTCGATGCTGAAAAAGCATTCAATCGCATCTCCTGGTCGTTCATGGAGGGGGTGCTTCGGGTAATGGGGTTCACAGACAGATTTTTGACAGGTATACTAGCCCTCCATCATTCCCCGTCGGCCACTGTTAACGCTAATGGCTTGACCTTGGAGATTATCTTTCCTGATTATGAATGGCACTCGCCAAGGCTGCCCACTCTCCCCACTCATAATTGCTCTTGTTATTGAGCCATTGGCTGCTAGGATCTGAGACAACCGGGAGATATCAGGTATACAGGTGGGCCCCTCTACTCATAAGATTGAGCTTTATGCGGATGATGTTTTGATGTCCATTACTCACCCCAGTACTTCGGTACCCCCTGTCTTGGCTGAGCTGAATCTATTTGGCTATTTTTCAGGCTATAAGATCAACCCAGACAAAACAGAGATCTTGGACTTAACTTTTCTGATGCAGACAAGATATTACTAGAGCGCTTCTTTCCCTTTCAATGGAGTCTACACAAAATTAAATATTTGGGTGTCTTTACTACCAAGCATTATCAACACCTTTTCCAAGCTAATTTTCCCCGCCTCCTTGACCAAATAAAATCAGACCTTATAGCCTGGTCTCAACTTTATATATCTTGGATTAGTCGCATTAATGCCGTCAAGATGAATATCCTTCCCAGATTGCTGTATCTTTTTCAGACTCTTCCTATTCGTATCCCACCCTATGTTTTTAAATTCCTCCATTTACATGTTTTCAGATTTGTTTGGTCGGGTAGACGGCCCGAGTCCGTCTTAAGGTTCTACGGAGGTCCCTGCAGGGAGGGGGCTTGGGGATTCCTGACTTTCGAAGATACTATCTCTCCGGCCCATTTCGCTCAATGTGTTTTATGGTCTGGTCCGATAGAAGCTAGAGTCTGGTCCAAAATAGAGGCCGAAGGTCTGGGGCTGCTCTCAATATGTTCTCTTCAATGGCTCCCAAGAGCTTGTTGCCCCAAACGCTTATTACTCCATCCAGTTATCTCACATTCCTTATCCATTTGGGACTCGTCATCTCAAAAATTTGGCCTATCGCCACATCCCTCCCCGGTCATACCGTTATTTAACTTACCAGATTTTCTCCCAGGAACTCATCCTAGCTCATTTCGACCATGGCACTCGCGGGGAGTCACCTATCGCAATCATCTAACTTTCTCTGCTACTTTCCCTCAATTTTCTGATATTCAGACATGTTTTCAAATTCCCTCTAAGCACTTTTACCAGTTTCTGCAGTTACACCATTTTCACAGTGTTGTCAAAGACCGCCTTTCACTCCGCCCCCTTACTACTTTTGAATCCCTCTGCTTGCATCAATCCTCAACAAAAGGTCTAATCTCCAAGCTTTATTATGAGCTTGCTCCTCTCACCTCAAATTTCAGGGCCCGCCATGAATTAGCCTGGGAACAGGACCTTGGTGAGGAGATTTCGGAGGAGGAATGGTCCGAGATATATGAGAATGCTGCAACCATTTCTATCTGTGTTAGAATTAAAGAGAATATCTATAAGGTTCTATATCGCTGGTACTATGTACCTTCGCGTCTCCATAGATTCCTCCCTGATTCGTCTGATCGGTGTTGGCAATATCACTTGCACATGCGTGAAGAGACCCCTCTTTCAAATTATGTGGCCCCTTAATAGTTATTTTCTGGTGATTACATGTGATCACCAGAAAATAACCCCCTAAACTGCAGAAAACATTAAGGATCCCAGGTTGTTAGAGGGGTTTTGTAACTATGGGGAAAAGATGGGGATCCTTCATTTGAAAGAGAATAATTAGCTCTTTCAAATGTTAATAGTTTTTGATCGCCAAACACTAATATACTATGCAACAGAAAGCGTTAAGAAGTCCATAGATGGGATGTTCAAATGTGGTGCAAACCTGAATAAAAACCCAAAAAACTGCATTCTCTCAGATTTTATTATGAAAATCTAGGTATTCTAAAATCTTACTTTTTGCTATTTTAGAAGGATGGATTGGTGCCAAAGCAAGAACCACAAAGTAGTTAATGGTCATGCTTAGAAAAGAGATGCTTTGCTTTAAGTTCACTTATGTGGGTACCAAAGTACCTCAGCAGAAGGGTGAGAAAAACTTCAGTGGCAAAAGAGTTAAGACCATGGAGGGGGGAAGAATACAGTCATGTTCAAAAGTTTTGAGAATGGCACAAATATTATTTTTCACAAAGTCTGTTGCCTCAGTTTTTATGATGGCAATTTGCATATACTCCAGAATGTCATGAAGAGTGATCAGATGAATTGCAAATAATTTCAAAGTCCCTCTTTCCCATGACAATGAACTTTATCCCCAAAACAACATTTCCACTGCATTTCAGTCCTGCCACAAAAGGACAAGCTGACATCAGCTCAGTGATTCTCTCATTAACACAGGTGAGAGTGCTGATGAGGACAAGGATGGAGATCACTCTGTCATTCTGATTGAGTTAGAAATACAGAATAGAAGCTTTAAAAGGAGGGTGGTGCTTGAGATCACTCTTCTTCTTTGGTTAACCATGGTTACCTGCAAAGAAACACGTGCAGTCATCATTGCTTTGCACAAAAAGGGCTTCAAAGGCAAGGATATTGTTTCTAGTAAGATTGCACCTAATTCAACCATTTATCAAGAACTTCAAGGAGAGAGGTTCAATAGTTGGGAAGAAGGCTTCAGGGCGCCCAAGAACATCCAGCAAGCGCCAGGACCGTCTCCTAAAGTTGATTCAGCTGCAATATCGCGCCACCACCAGTGCAGAGCTTGCTCAGGAATGGCAGCAGGCAGGTGTGCATGCTTCTGCACGCACAGTTAGGCGAAGACTTTTGGAGGATGGCCTCGTCTCAAGAAGGCCAGCAAAGAAGCCACTTTTCTCCAGTAAAAAATCAGGGACAGACTGATATTTTGCAAAAGGTACAGGGATTGCTGAGGACTGGATTAAAGTCATTTTCTCTGATGAATCCCCTTTCAGATTGTTTGGGGCATCTGGAAAAATGCTTGTTCGGAGAAGGAAAGGTGAGCGCTGCCATCAGTCCTGTGTCATGCCAACAGTAAAGCATCCTGAGACCATTCATGTGTGGGGTTGCTTCTCAGCCAAGGGAGTGGGCTCACTCACAATTTTGCCTAAGCACACAGCCATGAATAAAGAATGGTACCAAAACATCCTCCAAGAGCAACTTCTCCCAACCATCCTAGAACAGTTTGGTGATAAACAATGCCTTTTTTTAGTATGATTGAGCACTATAAGGCAAAAGTGATAACTAAGTGGCTCAGGGATCAAAACATTGACATTTTCGGTCCATGGCCAGAAATCTCTCCAGACCTTAATCCCATTGAGAACTTGTGGTCAATCCTCAAAAGGTGGGTGGACAAGCAAAAGCCCACAAAGTCTGACAAAATCCAAGCATTGATTAGGCAAGAATGGGCGGCCATCATTCAGTATGTGGCCCTGGAGTGGCAACTTTGACACCTCAGTGGTCCCAGTTTAATGGTAAACGGTCCCTAAGGACTTTTTCCATAATACTAAAATAGTAAAAACAAAACATGTAAATAAAACACAGACATGATAGTTAGATCAACTTTTCTTGTCATAAAAACAGCCCAAAGCTTTGTTCAATTTATTAATGAAAATATATTTTTATTTGTAGCCTAATGGTATCTTCTTGTAATCCTTCTTAAATGCACTGAGATGGCGCAAGCAGCACTAAAACGCATTTCTGCAATACACAAGCTGAAGCAGATATAAGTAGGAATGCAAATGGGTATGGGCAGATAGAATAAAATGACTATTATTTTAACATGCAGTTGCATGCCTTGCACTAGTCAGACAGAGCGTTCCAGTGCCAGTGGGTAAGAGACATTACTAAACTTAGGTTAGAAATCAATAGTTTCTGAACAGGCAAAGCAATTTCCATTGATTTATCTAAGTACTGTAAGTTCATTTGAATACATTTAAAACACATTGCCTAAAGTTCAGTGACTATTGCATTCTATCAACAAACACAAAGTCTGGCTAATTGTATTCTCATCTGCTGTTGTGTTACAATAGGGCACCAACAGCGAATGAAGTGTAGAAATAAGGTGGTAAGTAAACATTTATACAGACACCTTCCAGTGCTTTGTATGCTTTGTTATAACATACATAGGCAAAGGTGAGGATGGCCATTTACACTTACAATAACAAACAAGAGTAGTAATCATTAATTGAATGTGGAAGAAAATACTTTATACAATATAAACAAACGAAATACATTTTTTTTATGTAAAGAAATAATGTGCATACATGTTTTGCGTAAGTTTAAATATGCAACAAAACATATGGGCACAAGTAATTAATTTAATCCATTGTGAGATAGGAGTGTAACAGTGGGTGATCAGGTGCAAAAATCTGTCACTCTTTTTAACCTTAGACATGGAGGGCCTGATTCATTGCAAAAATGGCAAAACTATGTTGCATTGCAGGGGGGGTAAAATTTAAAATGTGGGGAAGGGCATGTACTAGATCAACTTTAAATTTCAGTGTAAAAAATAAAGTTCTCAAGTATTTGTGTGCTACATGAAAAAAGAGCCAGTATTTAACGTATGTGCAAAATGATAAACTAATATGCACCCCTTGCATTGTAACATGGTTTTGTCCAGGAGAAAACATACAAATTTTTTGCCTTACTTTCCTTAATGAATCAGGCGCAGAATGTGGTCTGCAGATAATTCCACCCCTCAATGTTGGCTACCATCAGATCAAATCACTAGGGGCCTGATTCATTAAGGATCTTAACTTAAGAAACTTCTTATTTCAGTTTCCTGGACAAGACCATGTTACAATGCAAAGGGTACAAATTAGTATTCTGTTTTGCACATAAGTTAAATACTGACTGTTTTTTCATGTAGCACACACATATCAACTTTAAATTTCAGTGTACAAATAAGCTATCAAGTATTTGTGTGCTACATGAAAAAACAGTCAGTATTTAACTCATGTGCAAAGCAGAATACTAATTTGCACCCCTTGCATTGTAACATGATTTTGTCCAGGAGACTGAAATAAGAAGTTTCTTAAGTTAAGATCCTTAATGAATCAGACCCTAGATCTTGTCCACCAACCCTGGCCAGTGAGCAGCTGCTATCTATGCACAGGGTTGTTTCCTCTTTCTATGCAAAATATGAATGTCGAAACTTGCTTACATTCCCCATTCATGTTCTAAACTGTAATTTTATTACAATGATAATAACTTACTTGAATTAATCAAAATCTGTGACCTGTGCTTATCCCCGTTCTACAATTACAGCTTATTAAAGTAATGATTACTTTGATCAAGTTGATTGGTAAATCATTAGCTAATTCAAATTTAATTACAAGTACATTGCTCCCATTTATTACCAATAACTCTAATTAGGTTTTGTGGCTGAAAACAATACAATGAATAATTAAACGTTAAATAAGAAGACACTCTCTTCAGCATTAATAATTTAACCATTTATCATGAAATGTGGATTGCTTTCTATCCATTATTAGGAGATTTTCTGTTAATTTTTAATGAACATACAGTACAGGCATAAAAACTCATCATGTACTATTTTTTCCATGTATGGTTTGTTTTCCATTCTCTAAGTGTTTGTCCCTACTGAGCATGTCATGGGCCCTTACAATTGTCATAGAGATCAATGATCCCTTATTAAAATTCAGGCTAACAGGAGTAATGAAAGGCATTTATTTTAATGCTCTGCATAGTTTTTGTAGTGCACAATTCTCATTGGGATCTTCACAAATAAATCCCTACAAAAAAAATTCTGCACCTTTTCAAACAATCCCATTGCACGCATGAGCCCAAACACTAGGGACCTGATACTGAATTAGGAACAAAGAAAAGGAGCAATTTTACACCTTGGCAAAACCATGTTTTATTAGAGGGGAAGTAAATTTAAAATGTAGAGACAGATTTATGGTTGGGATACAGCATGTCATAGATCAACTTTAATTTCAGTGTAAAAAGAAAACTATCAAGTATTTCTGTGCTACATGAAAAAACAGCCAACAGATTCCTTGCATGCAAAAAAATAAATTAATTTGTACCCCTTGCATTGTGAAGTTGGGTACACACTACGGAAATTTCGACCAACTTTTTATGCCGAGCGATTTTACATGCGATCGGATCATCGACGGACTGCATACACACTAGCCTTGTTTAGGATGATAAAGGGAAGAGCGGACGTCCCTTTAGCGACTTTTTACAGCCATGTTGTCGTGAGCAATGACTGTAATTTCGTACTGTTGTGGATCGGTCGGAAGTTTATACACACTACACAGCAGAAACGAGATTGGAACAAAAATATTAAACGGTACGACCAACCAAATGAGGCAATAATCGTCCATTTGGGCAGACTTTTGACCATCGTGTCACTGCACACACTGACCCGACTTTTGAACGAGCGGTCGTATGTCAGCTGATTGAGCCGATTATTGAACGAAAACAGTGTAGTGTGTACCCAGCTTAACATTGTTTGTTCAGGTGCAAATTTGCTCCATTTGTTTGCTTTGCTCCTAGCTCGGGCATCAGGCCGTAGGGATACATCATGAGACCACAACAAATAGAACTGCTGAGCATATCTTTTGTACCTGGAACATTGTCTGTTGAAAGAAAAGACTGTTGTTCTAGGTCTTCGAGAACAAAGCTTCATCTTACCATCTTAAGCATTGCAAACCAACTTATTTGTTGAACCTTAATACATTAGCACTCCATCCATAAAATCAAGATAATCAATACCAGAAAGTACCCAAAGGAATCTGTGGATTAGTAAGCACACAGAGGAATCGTATATACACTGGAGAAATATGCAAACTTTGGTTCCAAAATGTCACATTTTCTCCATTCATCACTTGCATTCACACCACTGCAACTGGTTTATGTGGTAAATATTGTCTTTTAAAGCCATGGCTGACAGTTGATGCTCTCACCTCATACAGCAGTCAATTTAAATTACACACTGGCTCAGATTAGCCACTAAAATTATCTGAGGAGGCTACAGGGGGCTTAGGCTTATATAGGTTCTTATAGCACGATTCATAGAAGAAAAACTTGCCAGAAGCAAATTCACTGTCCACTTATATTACAATATCATTAACCAAGTACAGCTACAATATAGAGTATTGTGTATTTATGATATCAAATATGTGTGCTGCATAATCTATGTCGTTTGTAATGCTACAGTGGGCTGTTGTAACTGGTTTTACTGATGAACTCTGCACACATCCGTCAGATCCTGATTGCAAATGTAATTCTTTCATGCAGACCTGTATCCCTTATAGATCGATTGTAAAGAGAAAGAAAGTATCCACCGCACCAGACAATCACTCATCCTGTATGTTATATATAATATATAATTAAATTATAAAATTCCAACAATTACTTGGGTGGTGCTCCTCTATTATGTATAGCTCATAGAAATTAACGTAAGAAAAATAAAGAAAGGAAGGCAGGAAGGAAGATAGAAAGAAAGGAAGGAAGATAGGAAGAAAGGAAGGAAGGAAGGAAGCTAGGAAGAAAGAAAGAAAGAAAGAAAGAAAGAAAGGAAGGAAGATAGGAAGGAAGATAGGAAGAAAGGAAGGAAGATAGGAAGAAAGAAAGGAAGGAATGTAAATAGGGGCACTCTTAGAGTCTTCTTCAACCATCCCACCCTTCACCAAAGAAATACACTTACAGTTTAAAATCTTACGAAATTCCCTGAATTGAACATCTCTGCAGAAATTTTACATGGTGATGATCCGGAACTAACATCTAACCTTTCCATGCAAGTTTTTCTTTGCTTTCTGGTACGAGCAACCATATTTCCTGTCTTTCATTGTGACTTCTTTTTTTAAAAAAAATATTGTGTGTATATTAAATTTTGAGTATTTTAAACACATTGCACTAGATTTTTTTTATAATCCTTGTTATATGGCAATCCCGATATCTATGAAATTGATCCACATATACTGCAGGAAGTGAGATTGTTGGGACCTCCTCCACAAGTACCCGCTACGGGAATTTCGGAGGATTTTAAACCGTAAGTTTATTTCTTTGGGGAAGGATGGGATGGTTGAAGAAGAATATAATCTCTTCCTACCCACACTTTCACATGTCATGATTGACAATGTCTGAGTCCTATTAACAGAGTTTTGTTGGAATCGTGTTATGTGATTTATTAGAGGACAATACAGTGAAATGAATATATGTACGTTACGCATTAGATATATTTGGACAGCATCGGAACATGATCCACTACCCATATTTACTCAGTTTGTATGGAGTTCATTTGAGTTTGTTTTCCTTTTGTCTTTCCTATTGGTCATCTGAGGCACCAGTAGCACTGAAGATATCCCCATTATCCCATTATCCATTCATCATTACATTTTACTTGTCAACTAGTGTACAGTTGTCTCTTTGGGAAGCTTTCAGCTGCAATTGTTTATGACGCGCTGAATGTAGATCAATACCCTTTTCTGTGGCCCTATACAAATATCAGCCTCTGTATGGAGATTGAACTAAGTAAAAGGCTTGTCCCCTTCCTAGTGGAATGCTGTGATACTATCAATCCTCAATCAATGCTATCTTAAGAGTATCCTACTTATGATAAAAATAGAGAAAGGAACGCTACTCTAAGCGGTTCACGTCCTGGATATACCAGGGGTAGTGCCGCTGAATACTGTTATCTAGGACTGAAAAAGAAAGGATCTATTGTAATGAAGCATAGAGAGACGAACGCCGATGCGCGTTTCGCATACTCGCTTTAACAAGGCTAACGTTATTCAGCGGCACTACCCCTGGTATATCCAGGACGTCAACCACTTAGAGTAGCGTTCCTTTCTCTATTTTATCATAAGTAGGCTACTCTTAGACAGCATTGATTCAGGAGTGATAGTATCACAGCATTCCACTAGAAAAGGGACAAGCCTTTTACTTAGTTCAATCTCCATACAGAGGCTGATATTTGCATGGAGCCGTCTGAACCTGGTGCAGTGTATTTCTCAATGGCTTTTTTCTCTTGCACCTAGTTAATTTTCAGATATAATATTCATTTGTCTGTCAAATTTTAAATAGCTATTGTTATATTGTATCAATTAGGACATTAAAAGAGATTATATAATCTTTATTGAGAGATTAACAATTTAGGATCTCATAATAATTTACTATTGTAATTATTGATTCACTACTAAAACATACTTAACATAGCGAGGCGGGGCAGTAGCAGCTGCCAATTTTAATCACACATTTTGCACTTTTGTCACTGTTCATTTTTGTTTTTAACTATTTCGCTACTAGTGGCTCATTGGCCTTTTAGGAATCATTTTAATATATATCCAATAAAATATTTTATTTGAAAATATTGCTCTATCGCTCTAAGAGTGCCCCAATTACATTCCATGCTTTCTTTCTTTTTCTTTTGCTAATCCCTTATAGATCGCAACATGTGGGCCTGGAAAGAAAGTTTAGCTAGGTTATGTTTCCTTTCTTGTCAGATTTTGTGCATATGGTTTTTTTTGCCATTTTGCGCACTCTAAGAAAAAAAGATCTTTCTACAATCTTCACATCACATAGACTGGACCCATTAGCATGCTAGGAAATAATATGGCAACAATAGTTTCATTTTGGCACTTGTCAGACCACCAAAGTCCAATTAGGAGGCAGCACCAACCTCATCCTGCTTTATGTGATGTGGTATTGTATCAGCACTGGCAGGACCTGCAGGAGACAGAGCAATAGAAGTAGGCTCTGCACTCCGGACAAAGATAAGTGGCTGCGGGAGATATCCAGAGCATCCAATGGGCACATCCAGGGCAACTTACTTGGCACATTTATTCCATCCTGCAAAGCATTTTGCTAGTTATGTCCAGGGAATATTTCTGGGCATATTCAAGACCTCTTTCTGGCCTCATGCAGGGCATATGTGTTTGCACATTCATGACATCTAGCTGGGAGTATCCATGACATGTTCTTGGGCACGTCCATGGCATCCTTATGGGCACACTCAGAGTATTTTTCCAAACATATCCAGGGTAGCTTGCTGAGCATACCCTTGACATCTAGGCAAATGCATACAGGATATTTTCCTTGCAACATCCATGGTACATACAGTAATTGTTATTGGGTTTAATAGAGAGAAAATTGCTGGGCACAGTCCAGGGAATCTTGCTGGGCCTGTTACTTAGCATATCTTTATTATTATTAAATTTACTACTTGATATATTACATCTTATTGGACTCGTACTTGCCATATTCTATAATGTTGGAGATATCACAATTGAGCTGTTTATGGTGCATAAAGCTGTACATCGTGGTCATGAAGCTATATATTGTGGACATGGAACAGTTATTCTGGGTATTAAACTGTATGTGGTGGAATTGAAGTTGCATGAATAATATTTAATGATTCTGCAATACTGTTCAAGTAATTACTATCTCACCATAGAGTGCAATGTGCTATTCACAGTATATTAAGTATATTTTTATTCGCTGTACCACACATGCCGGCGTTCTTTGTGGGTTTTTTTTTTTTAAAAAAAGCATCATGTACAAAACCACAGAGAGGACCTCTGTCTAGAGGAACTCATTAGATTTAGCTGACGTAAATTTTTCAGAGAAAGGATAGCGAGGGATGAGTCAGGGAGGGGGTAGAGCGCAGTGTGTCCGAATACTAGTTGAGGGAATAGGTAAGATTCAACAATATTTGTAAAGGGAACGCTTGGTGGGAAGAGACCAATATGCATCTGGTTGCTATGTTTTCAGTGATTTCTTCCCAACCACTATTATCTCCCCAGGTCCGTCTCCCGCACGAGTACATGATGAACCTTTGGAGCAGGCCTTAGGCTTCTAAATTCTGCATACAACATGCACACTAGACCCTTTGCCGAAGTCTGTCGCAGGCTTAGAGATTAAAAAGTTGTTAATGGCTCACATGTTAAGCGATCTTTTAGTGCACTATAGAGCGCCCTGCTTGTGATAGCTAACATTCTAGAGGGGCGACCATTCTAGGGACGAAAAACAACAATTCTCTGCTGTTTGCTGTCAGTTTTTAAAAAGGTAAGTTTATTAAAAAAAAACAAAGTATCCAAGCTGAATGTGATGTCTAGAATTTGAGCAGCAAATAATGCATGCAAAAGGTCTATCACTAATCAAGAAATCTGGGTGTTTTAAAGCATCTTCAGCAAGATCACTCTATAGGGTCTGGCATACCTTCTTTGACTGATGTAGGAAAAATTATATCAGGCATGGTTATAGGGCCTGAATCATTAAGGAGAGCAAGGCAAATAAAGGAGTAATTAGATCCAGGACAAACCATGTTACAATGCAAGAGGTGCAAATTAGTTTACTATTTTGCATGTAAGGAAAATACTGTTTTTTCATGTAGCACAAACATACTTGATAGCTTTTTTTTAAGCTGAAATTTATATAAATCTATCCCCACAATTTAAATGTACCTCCCTCTCCAATGCAACATGGTTTTGCCAAGGTGCAAAGTTATTAATTTTTTTGCTTTTCTCTCCTTAATGACTCAGGCCCATAGTGTATATTGTTTCACTAGGATCATAAATCTGTCTGTTGGTTGTTGTAAAATCACTCACCAAATTTACTAACTGGTACAACTCTGTAAAAAGTGTAGCTCTATGGGCAGCTAAAGGCTAACCATCAAAATGCAAACTGCACGTTACTAAACGGAGCCCGATACACTTATGTGAATACTCAATAGGAACGATGTGAATGAGTTCTGATGTGAATGAGTTCTCTGTACAGTGCTGCGGAATTAGTGGCGCTGTATAAATAAATAAATGATGATGATGATGATGATGATGATGATGATGAAGGATACCCAATTGTACCATAATGTTCCCTGACTAATTGCTTTCCATTTGCATTGCTTTAGAACTATTATCTTTCACTGCAGCTATATGGGAGAATTTCACTCTCTCTTCCTGTATCCCTGTAGCATTATGGGCAGGTTCTATGTGTAAAAGCAATCTGGTCTCTCAGACCAATGGTAATAAGAAGACTCTTCTCGATATTCTAATACATAGAAAACTGAGGAAGGCAAAGACAACATCCAGTCTCAGCCAGTGCCTGGTGTATGTGAAAGTCTCTGGAGAATGATTGCTGGGAAAAGGTTTGGAGGAGACAGGTCTGTATCATAACTTATCCAATATCTGTCATGAAAAGCTCTGCCCCCTCCAGGTCATGTTATTATCTGATGAAAATGTCTGCTATAAAAGGTCAGTGTGTTTTACTACCAAATCCTCATTGGTTCTAAGGTGTAAATATAGAAAGGTCTGTGAATGCTGAGATTTAAGCATTTAAACAAAGCTGATCTTCCTGATAACTTACTGGCACTTGTTACAGTCATGACAAGTGCCAGTAAGGCTCATTATTTAAAGCATTAAATGTCATTTAACACATTTAGAAAGACCAAAAAAAGACTAAAAGAGCTTCAAATTCCAGCGCTTTGGAGAATACAACATCCACCCACTAGAGACTACACATACTTTTCAGTGACGGATTGAGAGGTTTGCATCACTAAGGGCCTGAGTCATTAAGGAAAGCAAAGCACAACAAAGGAGTAACTTTTCATCTGGGCAAAAATCTCAGGGGCTAAATGTCAAATCAGAACCCATTAATGAAAAAAAAAGTAAATAATTTAATACAATAAATATATACATCAAGATGATTTTAATGTGTACTGTACATACAATGGGCGTGATTCATTAATGAAAGTAAAGCAAAAGAAATGAGTAACTTTGCACCTTGGCAAAACCAATGTTGCATTGGAGGGGGGAGGTAAATTTAAAATGTGGGGACAGATTTATAGTTGGGGTAGGGCATGTCCTAGATCAACTTTAAATTTCAGTGTAAAAATAAAACTATCAAGTATTTGTGTGCTACATGAAAAACAGCCAGTATTTAACTTACATGCAAAATAATAAACTAATTTGCACCCCTTGCATTGCAACATGGTTTGTCCAGGAGCAAAAATACTCCTTTCTTTTGCTTTGCTCTCCTTAATGACTCAGTCCCTAAGAGTGCAAACACACTGCAGCATTGGACCGACATTGTTCCATCGCTGAACGAGATTGTTAGTTCAGTTTAACAATCTCCTTCAATGATATTATGGGCTTTGGAACGATAATCGTTCCTCACTGCAGGGTATACACAACTGAAATATCGGGCCAATCAATGGTTTAGTGTCTGATTGACCCAAGAGTCGGCTGAAAACACAGTAGTGTGTATCCAGTCTAAGTCATACTGGCTTAATCTCACGGAATTTCCGGGAGGCTCCCAAATTTCGGGCAGTCCTCCTGGACTCCTGGAAAAGAAGGCAAAGCTCCCGGATCCTAAAACATTCCGAAATTCACTGCATTGAATATCGGTGGGGGGGTTTAATAGCGTCATTCAACCCTGCCCCCACTATTCAATGCCGTGAATTTCGCCATTTTATAGTGAGGGCGGAGCTATTGTGACGCAATGATGCCACCATTCCCCTCCTTTCCTGTCACATGACCTGCTCTCTAGGATCTTCCAGAGGACAGAGTCACAAAGTCGGCACAAGTATGGTCTAAGTGAGACGTATCATACACACTGCAACACACTACACCTGCCAGCATACTTACGATGAGTGCTATTTATAAATAGTTTCTCTGCACATGCCTGTTTGTATCATTACACTATTGTAAGGCAGCCTCCTCTCTTTTTTTATCTTGACTGGTGTGTGGTGCAGGGAAAAGCTAAGGTCCACAAGAGACACTAATACAATTTCTCCAAGAAGGACTAAAAAAAAGCTGTCACTCAGAACATTGAACACCCAGATCTCAGTTATAACAGTCCTGAGGAAAAATGAGCTCAACATATCTTATTAATCAGAGTCATTCAAACAGCGAGATATCCAAAACTGCAGGGCATTCAATAATACCTCCCTGGGATCTGACTTTTCATTTTTATTACGACCAGCATTTGAACCTATGGAGGAGATTTGCCTAAAGGAGTTAACTTGGAAACCTGTCTTCCAGACTGCTACAACCAGATACGTAAGTGAACTGAATTGCATTTGGTATGCCAAGGCAGTGATGTGACCAGATGATGAATTCATAGTGATACCAAAAGAAGTTTCAGAACTTCTTCTGAATCAATACCTTATTTCTCCTCTGGTATTTTTTGTGAATCTGCAGAATGCTAAACAGGAACAATGACATGAGACAGATTGTTGTAAGAGTATTAAATATATATATATATATATATATATATATATACCATACTAATCGCATTGGACATTGCTTACTGGTAGCGACAAAAACTAATTACTATATATATATATATATATATATATATATATATATATATATATATATATATAAAATATAAAATCCAAGTCAGGAAAACACTTCAGGAAGACAGACAGTCTGTATCTTTTATTCTTTGGTTCAAAAAAGTCTACTATCTCCTGATGGATCTTCTCTTGTTTCATTGCTGCGTATTCCTCACAATGGAAGACCAAAAGTAACTTTTGTTAAGGTTCAACCAACCAGGGCAGTAGCATAGGCAAATCGAGGCGGGGTTTCCTAGTGCCTGGAAAACCCCCTCCAAGCCTGGGAGTATAAATAATTGAGGTGGCTGGACCCTGCTCCTGCTTCATACAGCTCTGCTTGAAAAGGGAGAGCTGCGTGCACCTAACAGTAGTGCATGCAGCATTGCCCATGTATATTATGGGGGTAGGAAGAGTTGGAGAGCAGCCAAACACTGTCTAAAATTATAGCCATGCCCCCATGCATGCTGGCCACGCCCACCCATTCATTTACTGGGAAGGTACTTGCCTTAGTGCCTTCTCATAGTGTAATTAGACAATTAGACAATTTATATAAAACTTACTGTCATTTTTACTCCTGTACATGTTTTTAGATTTTCATGTTCAGTACTGGTCAGCGCGATTGGTGAGCCATAGAAGGGGAAGAATACATAGGAGACCTGCTTTCAATTTCTGTCTAGTGTCAGGCACAGTGGTATTAACCCTTGGTACACATTGCCATGTCCAGCAAGTAATTCAGATATGCATTTTCTATTATGTGAGCAACAGCAGAAAGAACAATAACATTGTATGCACAGCCATTAAGACTATTTTGTGTTATAAATGGCATAATGGGACAACATGAAATATGTATTTAAAAAAACAGCCTTGTCAGCACTTATCTTTATTATTTAAAATCTGTATATATCCTACAAAATGAAAGCATGAAACATTCGTTCTAACCAGTAAAACAACACTGAAATACAGATGAGCAATAGTAATGATAAGTGCAGTCTTTGTTGTATATGTGCATACATATAGGGACATTTATGTATACTGTCATGCAGCTGGTACCCTGTAATGAATAGACCAATAGCAGGCTTATTTTTTTATATTTTGTTTCCAAATGCTGCCTAAATGTTGTCTTAGCTGCAGTCCAGCCAGGTTTGAAAAAGTTTGTTAAATCAAACGAAACGCGTCTAAAGACTAACTCTCAAAATACAGACTGCACGTTACTAGACGGAACACAACGGAACACGATACACTTATGTGAATACTCAACATAAAAGAAATAACCTCATGAGTGGTGGCCACCACAGGGTAATTGTATCTGAATACTTCATGACTAATTGTTTTCCATTTGCTTTACTTCAGAACTAATATTTTTCACTGCAGCTATATGGGACTCAACTAACACAGGATCCTAGCTGTACACCTTGGAAAAGTATTAATAAGATGTCAGTGTATCTGCAGGCACGCATTTAGTGAGGTTTTCTATTGCCCAGAAACTCCCCTACACCATGGTTTCACTCCAGGTTAGCCTCCCTCGTGAAGCTAGTCTGGCAGCAGCACAGTCTCCTCAAAGCGCTGTCTGAGCACCCAAGGATACATTGCACACATTGTCAGTGTGATCTGCAGCAGAAAGTTGTCTATGATTGCGTCACTGATATTCAGATTGACGTCTCAGAATTCTGTGCATTCTGGTGCATCAATCAAACATTCTGAGAGAGGAAGTGTGTATAGGAGGACACACAGCAAAGCAATCTGGCTTTAAGTAGGTGAGTGGGGTTTGGGCAGTGAGACACACGCAAACATATTCCCCCATAACGTAACCATGTTAAAGGGGATGAGTTGTAATTTAATTTTGGGAACACTGATTCCAAGGGAAAAATGGAAATTTAATGGAATTTACGGTGGTAAGATCTCAGGGAGTAGGAGGAACTGTGTTCCATAGGTAGTGTTGGAACTGTGTTCCAACATACAGTAGTGTACAGGATGGATATCTGGACATTGTAATAGTGACCACTAACTAGGTGGAGAGAGACTCAGGATCTATCATTGATGTGTTGCTCTATAAAAGTCCACAGAGTCAAGTACAGGCATTCTGCCATAGTCCGCAGAGACCGGCACAAGAACAGTAGGGGCAGAGTGTGCAGCAATAAGAATGACAAATAGGCTGACAATTGCAAGGGGGGTGTTGTTATATGTTTAAAAATATATAGTGTTTCATTTATAGTGTTTAATAGATATAGTGTGTAATTTTATTATTTAGGCCACATTGACAAAACAGCCAGTTATAATGGTGGGCTAGTATAAGCTAGGAGATTAGGGGCAAACACAGGATTTCTAGGGGGAATTTCCATACATGTGCTTTCTTCAGAAAGATTGTGCAGTAACACAGATGGCTAGTTACTTATTTACTATAGCATAATTATAGTATTTAATGTTTTTGTTTAATTAGATTGTGTGTGTATAATTTGTTATGTTCGTTTTGTCCCTTACCAATAAACATTGTCCAATGCGAATATTGTGGTTCCAACGCACAAAGATATTTAATTGAAAAATATAGCAGGATTTACAGCAAGCCATTATGACGCATAAAAGATATTATAATAAGCAGGAAAATATAAAAACCGAATACATTACATTTTCGCTAGCGCTTCACCTGGGCCCAGGTCCATGTCGTTTTGCAGTCAGGAAGTTAGAGAGCAATGGCCCAGGAAAGCTTGCTTATATGCAGTTTCAGCTTACAAAAAAACACTGATGATGTCGCTATGTACACAGATAACACTTAGAGGGGTCTTCATTAGTCCAGGGTTCAGGTCAGTCCAGTATAATGCAAAGCATAGGTCAGTTCAAAGGATTCCTCTGATAAGGTGTGACCAGCTCACTTCAACAACTGAGCACATGTCGTGAGAGTTGAGATCGGTTACTGGGACAACAGAACCCGGAAGTTGCAACGTTGATACGATCGCGCTACAGCGTGGCAGCAGGAGCTTAGCCGCGTCTGAAATACACCCTTATGTGCACTGTTATCCTTACTGAATCGTGCCGGCAGGAGCCTTATCACGTGTGAAAGATACCTTGATGGGAATTGTTACTCTTACTAAATGTAAGTGCATTTGATCATTACTCATACGTATAAACTTTTATTGGAATACTACACTATAAGGGCATCCTTGTTTCTTCCTGTCTTCCGCATATTTATGAACTATATGGTGGATTCGGAGAGGAACAGATGAGAATTTGTTGAGTAACCGTTTGGGAATATATCCAGATGACCTGAAAAGATTGCATATTAGGATTTTATTTATTCATGCTTTTTATTCATTTTATATTGTGACTGTGGACGTTTTTGTTGCATTTACATGCTACATTCTATATTTTATTTATTTATGCTACCACACAATCCATTTATGTTGTGATATTCAGAAAACCCGTTCATCTCATTACCCTCCCAGCTACGCCTTATTCCAAATCTCTGTTTTATTGTCTATAACTTTGGGAATTCTAGTGGGTATTCCCAAGAGAATCGGGCTGTATTCCCAACCCTCACCCCCATCCTATAGGAGCGCAGGAAGGACACCTACTTTGAGCACATGTCGTGCCTAAGGGAACTGACCGAATCCAGTTTTTACCAACCTATTTGCATTTCAAACACTGTGATATCATTTTGAGCATTAATCCTTTATCTTCCATAACTAGTGATCGCAGGAAGCGATCGCTTCTCGGATAGTAGCGGATTCCTGATGGTAATATGCAGATCAAAATGACACTAAACATGATACATTTCCTATATCCTGATACCTTTAATATAATTTAATTTATGCATAAATAATCTCTAATACATTTTACTAATAAATAAATGTGGATTGGAACCTTAAAAAATGTGTATTATTTACAAGTGTAAGTGCGAATGTAAATGTGTGTGTTATTAATCCGTGCGATTGCGTAATTACACATGGCGTACTATTCGCAATCGCACGGTAAAACAATATTAATTATTTTAGTTTACTTCATCCAATTATTTCCCTTTCACATTTTAATAAACTATTTGCTCTTAATGTGCAAATGAGTACATGTTATTACTATTATTTTAATTATTTTGGTATACTCTTTATAGTGCTGTTCTTTGCTTCATTGTATTAATTTTTGGCACTTCCTTATGAGAATAGTGGTCAAAAGAGTAATGCAACATAGAATTTCATTGTCACTGGTTGTGTAGCGTTGGATATTTATTTTTTTCCGTACCTGTGGAGATCCTCTTTCTCGTCATCCAGGTCTTGCTAAATCCTCTTTATCCCAGGGAAAGTGGGTAGATAAACAAACAGGTGCCCCTGCATGTGCATATTTAGTAATTTGTGTAGTTTAAATGTGTGGCAATAACACAGGTATGGTAGAGCACACACATCTCTCTGATAAAATAAATCATCCTTTTCTTAAATGTTTTCCTCCTGCAAAATACTTATTTATATGGTCCCTAATTATGTCATTTTATAAAGAAAATAACCCAGACCTTAAACTTTCTCACCCTAGGGTAAGTACACTGTATCTCACTCCCCACATTTAGAGCAAGGTCTCTCATGTTCTCCTGGTGTCATCTCTACTGAGTATCTCGTCTCTCTAGCTGATTTCAAATCTGTCCCACGTGGTATTTATGTGTGGACAGTCACTACAACATGCTCCTCTTGGAGAGCTTCTCAGACTGGGCACCAATGTTGCTCCATTCCTGCATTCTCTCCTTCTTCCTGCATAACAGGAAGCAGCTTGGACAAACAACACCTAGAATGCTTGCACCTCTGTTCCTGCACAACAAATATCAGTGTTCTGTCCTCACTATAAACTTCCCTTTGGCCTGAGTATAATCAGACAGACAGCATGACCGCTCCTACTTTAATAAGCCAGTCTAGATGTGAAGATCCTAGGTATGGCATTTATTTAAGTAGCAAAGAACATGTTAGATCAAGTGGTAAAACTGTAAATAGAAAGTAGAATGCAATCAAAGTATGAACAGATGTAATGCAATGCAAACATGAAAACATGACATAACTGCCCAACTTGACAGAAATATTACCATCGATGCTGTGCTGAGGGGAGAATATGCTGCATCTCTGACTTGCATTTACCAAGGTGCACTTAGAACTAACTGCGAAGGCCTGAGTGTTCAGTTAAGCTGATACTAGGCTGGCCACTGGATGGAGTTTACACAGAAATAATGCATATGTAAAACAACAATGGCATAACAATCAGAATTTACATCAACATTACTCTTTTACTCTAATGCATCACCCACTGCAGTGGAGTCCCACCGTTTCCCTCTCCATACTCATGCTAACATGTTTCTTACTGTTTCTGACACCTGCTATGTCGATAGGGTACTTAGTAGTAAAGGCCATAGAACCAAAATTAGATTTTAAACTCAGAATCTAAGGACTTGTTCTCCAAGGTGTGGTAGTAGTCACTTCTCAAAGCATCAACTCTCATTACATCCTCCCATTCCTGTTTACAGGACTTTTTTTGAGCTGCGCCCACTCTATGGATTTCCCTCCCTCGCACAATAAGACTTTCTTCTGGTCTACAAATCTTCGAGCGTTCTCTGAAAACCCACCTCTTCAGGCAAGCTTATGATATTTCTCAACCATTCTCAACCATTTCACCATTTAACCTCTCTAGGTTACCCTATTACCACCCTTTACACAATTGACACAAGACAACAACCCTCTGACTCCCTGACCAACATTGTTGTGTGACTGGATCATATAGCATACTAATCACGTTTTACCATTGTAATCTAGATAGACCGTAATGCAGTATGTAGACTTAACCTCATGTGTCCAAATCCCATTGAGCCATAGATTATAAGTTTGCGAGCAGGGCCCTCTTATCTCTCTGTCTGTCTGTAGTAACCAGTATTGTCTATTACTATGTTTGTCCCCAATTGTACAGCGCTACGGAATTTGCTGGTGCTATAAAAAGAAATGATGGTGATGATGATGATGATGATCAACTTCAGAAGGGAGTTGACAGAATGGGCCATTTACATTCTCCAGTCTTACCACTACTCTCTAGATCACCTCAGATGTGGTTCCATTAATGCCACAACACTCCAGGGGCAAGACACAAACACAACATCCAAAGGGGGATTTACATGAGAATATAATCAATATAATTAATATTAATATACATTTAATTTTCTTTCTTTTACATTTTGTGCTTCTACCTTTTACAGTAGTTAAAAACTATTTTAAAAAAATCTCTTTGGGGAATCTTTAAAATATTATCATTGTAGTTTGCAAAACCTAGTGCAGTGTCTTGCAATGGAGCAGGAATAAAATAATATACATTGATAAATCCATAGGAAAAATGCTGCAGTCAGAAATATAGCCATATTGTACACAAGAGTTTGCAGTTCTTTGCTACACATCTCAGTGCACTATGGGAGTTTGATGATCAAGTACTGCTACTGGGAAGATAACTGTCAAAGGGACATACATATTTCATTTATTTTATTAAAGATTTATTGGCAATATAGAACAATAGCACACTTGCTTTTGCCAAGTTATTGTCTTTTTTTAACTGAAATTTCATTTGTTTTGAAAAATGGATTAGCAGATAGGATTCATTCTTAAAATAAAAGTCACATATCATAAGCTATATATTAGGAAAGCAAAGACATTCATAAATGGATCCACTGAAGAGGATTTTATGAGCTAAAACTATAATAACAAATAAACAGATGTAAGAGAGAATTATAATTTAAAGTTCTAATAATAAATAAGCATTCTTTACAATGTCATAAATTAAAAAAACATTGAAACCTAGTTTTACAAAGCTATCAAGATTAATTTATTCAAAGGGATTTTCCATGGAAAGATGACTGTATCATATTGGCTTTGACTTGCTCTCCTGCCAACTTTACTAGATACATTAAAGACATCATAAATTGTTTATTTGTGATGGCCTCAGTATGACACAAGTCTGCACTCTGGAGACAATAGTAACACAGCAGAACTATGTCATAGTACAGGGCAACAAACAATTAAGCAACTGCTAATAACGTAAAGATAGTTGTAAAAAGCACAGAAGAAGAAAGAAAGATTAAACAATGTATTTAGTATAATTTAAAGGAGGCAATGTACTGTACAAGCCAACTAAAATGTCATCTGAAGCTAGACAACCACTTTATGAACTACGAAAACAGCAGTCAGCCAGTGGAGACAAGTGAATTCAACTGAGGCATGTGCTAGGTAGACACAGATACTTATGTATTTCAGTACATTGTACTGCTGATGAGTATAGGTAACAGGGCCCAAATATAGGCGTGGGCTGGCACAGGGTCTATTTTAGAGATGCTTACTGACCTTCGTGAACTGGTTTTGGATCTGGATTAGCTTCGTGTTTTGGAAAAAAAACCCTCGTGTGCTTTGGTTTTGGTTTTGGATTTTTTAGAAAAAATCTTAAAATATGCTAAAATCTCATCATTTTGAATTTTTTTTGTCCCTACATTATTATTAACCTCAATAACACTAATTTCAAGTCATTTGCAGTCAATTTTGACCACCTCACAGATCACAATATTATTTTCATACACTTTCAGACAAATACTGCAGCGATCTGGCTGGATGCTAAGTAACAGAGCAATGACACAAACACACGGCAGTTCCTAGCACATCTAGGACACATTGGCACACAGCAGTGGCAGAAAAGAAATAGGGGGTTCCGCCCTCCTTTCCACCCACCGTTATTTTGGATCTTAAAAAGTAATCCAAAACTCGCGAGATCCGACGACGTAATGATGACGTTTTGGCTCGTTTTCAATTCCGAGGGCGCGCGACAGTACCGAGCCAGCTCGGTACTCAGATCCCCTAAGTTCGGGTGTGTTCGGTTCCCGAGGAATCGAGCCTGAGCATCTGTAGTCTATTTGCCTCCTAGGAATTTTTTTATTTTGAACAAACCTTACTAATTCAGCCACAGTTGCCTACTTTGAGGGCCAGTTAATTATGATTAGGTAGGGATGCCTTGTATTTGGAACATAACAGTCACAGAATTGAGGAGATGGGCGCTAACCAGTATTAGGGCAACTGAACAGGGAAGCGTGGAGTCTAACGTACCCCCTGTATTCACCAGGGAACTACGCAAGGGAGTTTGGGCTTAGCTGCAGAGGGTATGCATGTCACGGTTCTCCAAGACTGCCACCGGTGTGGCGACAGTAGTACACAGGCGTAGTCAGATGGTCCAGGTCAAAGCCAAACGAGCAGAGCGGCACACAGAGAGGATCCAAAGAGTAGTCAGGTCAAGCCAAATAATTGAACCAGCCGAGCAACAAGGTACCAATTCGTAACACAGGATAATAGAATAGCAAACCGAGTCAGAACCGAAGAACACTGGATCAGAAGTTCAGGAGATGCTGTTGTAGGGAGTTAACCAGTACTCTTCCACCCTATTGGTGTCAGAAAATGCTATATAAACAGTAAGGTGCATCCTGATTGGGTGATGGAGATTCAGCAGTCAGACACGCTGACCGCCGACAGGTGAGCAGGGATAGCATCCCGCTGCCTAGAAACGGATCGCCAGTGAACTGAGCATGTGCATGCATGGCGTGAAAGGAACAAGGGAGCGCCCCGTTGCTAGGCAGAGGGGCGCAGGTGTCGGGAAGGCGCAGGAGCCCGTCTCCTGTGCCAAGTGTCAGTGTGGAGACGGCACCTGACAATAACACAAGGATAACTATGTGCTATGTAATCTGATCAGGTCATAAAAATCAATCCATGACTCAGATGTAGGAAAATGGTGTAGACTTGTGTTCATCTAGGACAGGCCTGTGGATCTCGAGGTTTTGTAAAACTACAATCCCCAGCATGCTTTACCAGTTGATAGCCAGACAATAGCTGGCAAGTTATGCTGTGACTTGTAGTTTGACAACACCTGAAGAGCCACAGCTTAGCCAGGCCTGATCTAGGAGAATAGGTGTCTGATAAATGGCCATTTAAATTAGTTAGAATTAAAGATTTTCAGAGGGAAAGGGATTGGCCTAAGAAATATGGGACACTGAGAGTCCCATGCAAAATGCCAGCCTTTTCCTGACTGTACGAAAGTCTTATATATACATAGCTACTCACAGAGAATGAATCTCATCTTGCAAACTCCATCGCTTTGGAACAATAATTTGAGCATTGTTTTATATAGAGGTGCATTGCACACATCTATTGTATACCACTTTATGATACGAAGCTTTTACACAAACAGCACTCCATTTTAAATTGTGACAAAGCAGTTCAAAAACATGCTGCTTGTCAAGAACTCGTGTTAGATTGTGAAGTGCTGAAAGGTGCATTTGAAGCAATTTTCAAGACTCCAATCATTTTAATGGAGCCTTGTTCCACACATAAAGATCCCTTAAGAATGCTTCAAAGCCACAAAGCCTTTCCAACACTTCGAGAGCAAGCAACCATGCAAATGTTCAATGGAAATATGGGGACACACAGGCATCACTGAACTGAAAAAAATTACAGTCACAGGGACTCTACATAGCAATGACCCTAAAACATTAATCAGATTTCCTCCTGGACCTTTCCTTGAGCCTTGGGACTGCCAGTATCATCCAGTTGTATTACTATTTGAAGTGGGTTTCATTGTTGTTATGGTGTTAAATGGGCCCTAATTTATTAGTGTTAATTTCCATGGTGCTAATAGGACTCTGACTTGGGCTGATTGTATTTGAACATTCACATTTGTACTTGTGTATTTTGATTTACAAGTATCTCAAGATCTGTGCCATTCATAATCCAGTGTATAGATGTGGCTGTAGATGTTATAGAGCAGGAGGTGCAGCCACGCTCCAACACAAAATTCTTCATTCCCACCAGCTGCGTGGTTGCTATGGATGCCTCAGAGCAAACCGGGCAATTAGTTGTTGTGATCATGTGATCACACTACAGCTAAATGGGGCTGAGGGAGCTTGGCTCCCAAGGAGTGTTTTGATTGGCTTTTTCCTTTATAGTGCAGGCAGCTCAATGTTCCACTGCCTATTATAGGTGCTTAGCACTGTACTTGCTTTGCACCGTTTGGCTGCAAGTGTTTTCTTTGTATCATGCTTTCCTTGATTCCTCACTGGTTCTGACCATTTGTCTGACCTCGACCATTCTCTGGCTTGCTGTTTGACCTGTCTTTTTGCTTGGACACTGAAAATTCTCAAACTGCCTTGACCTTTGCCTCGATGCCGACTATTGTCCGAATTGCTACCTGCCTTAATCTTTTCCTGGACTGTGTCCCACCTATTTCTAGGCAGTGTGAGTACCTGCATTACACTTTTCTGATTTCTTGTTTCCTTCACACAATCTATTTTTTAAGAGTACTGGAGCTTTTCCTGGCACCTTTGCAGTGAGAGCCAGGATAATGGTATTGTTTTGTGTTGTGGAGCTACATGTCCAAGCAAACCAGTTGCTTGGGCATGCTGGCCCTTGCAGAACTACAAGCCCCAGCATGCCTATGGCTTCTAGTGGCTATAGAGGAACATGTACTTTTGTATTCAAGTACAAGCGGATCTCAAGAAACATCTCCATTTGAACATGGCCATACGTTACTTGCCATATACAGAGACAGGACACAGTGCAGGATACACAAAGAATAAAATGTACAACTATTAATACTATATTCATTAATACAACTTTTTCACATGATATACATAATTCAGAATGTTCGTAATGTGTACTGTACATAGAATGCAATATAACATTTGTATAGGTTCTCTTAATTACAAACACATGTTCTGGCAATCAGTCAGCACTGACACCTGTCATGTAGTTGGTGCAAGTGATGCGGCTAACAAACACATACCAAAGAGATGCCCAGAGCTTGAATAGATAAATGTTTGTGTCCTCAACCTTGCATGCCCTTTCTGGACATTGCCTATATGGGTTAGATGAATCAGGCACTCAGTGCTAAACACAATTTTATTTAAATAAAGACACTCCCTCCCCCCAAAACCCCTCCTCCACAACTTTATTAAACAGGAAAACTTGGGTAACCACTTCCTCTTATGTCCAACTCTAAATCTGCCCCATAGTGTTCATCTATTTAGAGACTATGGGCCTGAGTCATTAAGGAGAGCAAAGCATAAAAAAGGAGTAACATTTGCACCTGGGCAAAACCATGTTGCATTGGAGGGGGAGGTAAATTTAAAATGTGGGGACAGATTTATAGTTTGGGTAGGACATGTCCTAGATCAACTTTAAATTTCAGTGTAATAATAAAGCTATCAAGTATTAGTGTGCTACATGAAAAAACAGCCAGTATTTAACTTATGTGCAAAATAATAAACTAATTTGCACCCCTTGCATTGTAACATGGTTTGTCCCAGAGAACATTTACTCCTTTTTTGCCTTAATGACTCAGGCCCTATGTATTTACAGTGATGCATTGCAGAATATGAACAGGCAAATGTTGCTCTGACAATTACATATATTTTCTCTGTTGCTAGGTTCAGAAGTAAATATCGCACATTTTAGCTTAATATTACACAGGATCTCTGTAAAAGACAATGTTTCAAGATATTTCCATTTCTAACCCAGAAAATGAAAGAATAAACAGGTGTATTTTCAGCGCTCTTTAAATACAGCAATGTTGCAATTTCTTCATTAACAATATACATGGGGAGATTCATTAAATATGTAATAATATACTTTGCACCACTCTTGTTTCACAGCTTCTGTTAAAATTAGTGTTCATTCGGAATAATAATGAGAGATGTGAGGTATTTATGTATTTTTTTCACCCCTGTTTCAATTTCTTAAGTAAGGAACTTGTCACATTTGTTATGCAAATTTCTTTTCACTGCATATAATTTCACGAATACGTGAGAATGCCTCTCTAGATGCCTTCAAGTAATATATTTTTTTAAATTAACATTTTACTCTTGAAAGCTGCCTGCCTTTCAAAGAGGAGCATAAGAGCTGTATAATTGGTCTCTTTTCATGGAGGTGAAAGAATCAATGAAACATTTAAAACATCTGATGAAAAAAATAAGAATAGTACTTTTTGAAAACAAAGCACTTGTATGCATTAAATGAACCTAAGTATGCAATTAGATAGAAAATACATGCCATCTACTTAATAGGTACCCATTCTGACTGAACACCATTGTGCACTGGCTAAAAGGCATGGGTTTAATTAGGAGAATTGATTTTACATTACTGTGGGGCATAGTATAAATATAATAATAATAAAAAGGCTCACATAATAGGAAGTGCAACAGAGGCATGTTGTATTTTGTCAGTTCTGTGCCAAGCCTGTGCAATCATCCTAATTTCTGTAACAATGCTATTGTCTGCCTTTCAAAAGTCAATAAACAAGTCATTTAAAAGGCATTATGAATAGAGCTCTTGACTGTAACTAAATGCATTTGCTGCATACTCTCTGCTATTCCTTATATAACAGCTTAATGTGGTCTTGGTGATAAATAAATGACTTTCACTGAAGTACAATTTCCACCGTGGTCTGTCTGGATGGTGATAAGAGTGGAGTCTTCTCTACAACAGTGTCTCTCAAACTGTGAGGTAAGACTTCATTTTACTGTAGCCACTTGCCTTAAAGGGGTTCTCCAATGAATTGTCTAATGCAGGGGTCAGGGAACTTTTTTACCTTTTACCCCAATATATATTTAGATACGCCGACGTTACCCCCTTGATTTGAAAGGAAGGAAATCATATATTATTAATTATTGGAATTCAAAATTTTATTGAATCTATTCAAAATTTCTTTGAAAGTTTCAACTTCAAGACTTCAGGTTTTGGAGAAAAGATGTTGCTTCATTTTTGATACAAGAGCATCAATATTGGGGCATTTTGATGTCAGAGCAATTTGGATACAGTCTTCAGCGTCCAATCGATTACTCTGCTTTGTTTTTTTGTTCGTTAGAGTGGAAAATCCCTGTTTGCAAAGGTAGTTGCAAAAGGCAGCAAATTTTTGACTGCTTCCTCATGTGCAATTTTGAATGCCTTTGCAGCTGTTGACATCCAAAAATATGACAGATCTGCTTTGTTTTCAAATGCAATACGTGCTTCATTATTGCATCGAAGCTCAAGAAGTGCCTTTGCCAACCCTTGAGGCTCTTCTGGTACAACAGCAATTTCACATTTAAAAGGGTCTACAATCCAACTGACAGCATGTGCATCGGCAGCATTACCCCCAGGAATTTCATTTTTACCCCATTTGGGGTAATTTACCCCTGTTCCCTGACCACTGCTCTAGTGCAAGTTAAACAATAAAATAAAGTGTCTGATTGGTTGCTAACTAAGCCCTGGTATGGAATCATGCTTTTACTCAAGAACTTATGTTCTTCCCAATAAGAGCTTTTTTAATGAGGGCATTACATCTAATTTGAAAATACCTTTGTATGCTTTTTGTGTCATTATTCTGTCAAAAAATTCTATGTTGCCAACATTGGGCCTCAGTTAAAGTTTACAGTAAATCCCACTAGAAAGTGAAATGTTGCACTTAGGCAAAACCATGTTAAACTACAGGGGGAGGGTCAAATTTAAAATGTGAGGAAAGGTTAGAAGTAGGGTTGTCTTAGCACAGCTCTAAATTAAGATAAAGTTTCTCAGTATTTGTGTGTATTTTCCATGAGGAGGGTTTGCTGTAAATCATACTTTCCAAGTTGGGCAAATTTGCTTCCGGGAGATGCGGGAGGCAGACGGGCGTGTGGGGGCGGGGATCGGCAATTTATGTCATTTGGCCACTCCACCTAACCACACATCATCTGTTATAGCCTATTATGGTAGGGGGCGGGGCCACGACGATGCATGATTCGCATCATAGGCCTCACCCCCACCATTTAATTAATTAAATGTGTCCAGGACCCGGGAGGTTGCCCTGCTCTCCTGAGAGTCCAGGAGTCTCCCAGACATTCTGGGAGAGTAGGCAACATGCTGTAAATGAGGCTGACTGTTTGCTGTCATGAGGTTGTTGGCTACACCAAAGCCTACACCATACTTCACAGTTTATCTGATACATTCTGGTTTCAAGGCCTCTGCACTTTTTCTTCACACCTTCATGTGGCTGTCACTTCCTAAACTCTAAACTGTAAATGAAAACTGTCAAATGGTATAGAAATGTGGAGCAAATACCAGAATTGCTTTGTTTTTTCAAGTTCACGAAGGGCGGGGGTGTAACTAGAACATAGGGATTGCCCAAGGCAAAATTTAGATGGTAGCCCCAAGATGTATAGGGAGGGACATTTCTGCCTTTCCTTCACTTCCCACTACTCCTCTTCCTTCATTTATCTTAATGCCTGTCGGCCTCCTCTACCTCCTCTGTGAGTTGCTCTGTGCATGATTCCTGTTTAAAGAGAGAAGGAACATCAGAGTTCATTATGTTCAGGCATCGGGGTCAGGTTCAGGCTACAGCTCAGGTCAATTTCCTGATATCGTATCAACAACAGTATCGCAGTGTGTGGGGGCAATATTAGCAATAAGTCCAACAGTAACTTAAAACTTACATCAACTTCTGTTCTACACCTGCCTGTAATCTTCAGCTCTCTCTAAATGTGAAATAAAAGGCTATGGATTACTGTTAAATTACCGTACAGCTATTAAAACTGAACACATGCTATTTTTTTCTCCACTTTCTAATCTGTTTATACATGACTTTTTCTATTTCACAGGATGTGTCACTGCAGAGTCACAGCACAAGTTTTTTTTTTCCAGTTGAGCAATAATGTGTCTAAGTCAATATGAAATCATTACTCTGCAGTCTGTTTTGTTCCCTATAGAACTGCAAGATCACGCACACACTTGTTAAAGTAAGTTTATCGCTATGTGGAAGCAGGATTCACGTCTGGAGTGAGGCTGTTCTCTGTTTTCAATCCATTGATCTGTTTTGTATCAACGTTCAGTACTTTACTCATAGTGATCACTCATCATTCCTAGTAAGGGTTTGATTTCAGAGAAGCTTTGCACAGAGCAGCAGTTTTCTAGGCTCCCTTCCAATTTATCCTCTGGTCAATCAGCTGGTGTTTCTTCTTGCAATTCTTTTCCAATTGACATAATTGATTACGCCTTTTACTTTGCTGTTCCAGACAGTCCAACAACCATCATATTTGTGTAAATGTAAATGCATACATGTTTAACCCTTACTCTATAACATACGATTCTGTTTTAGATATGTGTTTTGAAAATGTTTTATTCTGTTGGTTGTTTTAGCTTCTAAACTTCCTCAACTTGAATACATAGGTAGTTTGTTTACCAATGTGTAGAGGTAATTAGTTGGAATGCAATAACTCCATTGTATTAGCTGTAATTGTTGTCATTTAAATGTACCGAGTGTGAAATGAGCAATTAAATGTTAAGTATAATGTGGACTGCAAAAGCTCACACAGCAAAAATACTGCACAGACTGGGACCCTTATGAAGACTGGTGCACATAAAAAAGGTTGTGTAACTTATGAAACAATGAGATGTTTGGATTTATTTTCTAAACTACTTGGAAAAATATCAGAATTAGATTATTTGCTATGGGTAACAGCACCTTCATCTTATGCACCAGTTTCCATAAATGTTACATTTGTATTATTATTAATATTTATTTATATATTGCTGTTGCAGTAATAAAACAGGACTATTAACAGAAAAAAGTTAAGATGCCCATTTGGTAAACTTACAATCCATGGGAAAATTGTGCGGTATAAGCAATGCCACAGATTCCATACTCAAAGGAGAAAAAGTGCTTAGCGGGATTACCATATATGATCCAGTCAAACAGCAATGTTAGTTTGAGGGTCAGTAAGTTGTCTGAGTCTGGGAAGATGTTTTTAAGTGTACTGTGGGGAAGGGGTGTAATCGTATAGAATATGCTAAGGAGGGTGGTTCAGGAATTTGAAAAGCTTCCTTTATGAAGGTGAGTATTTAGATAACACTTGAAGGTTTGGAGGCTAGGGGGATGTCTTGTTGTACAAGTTAGCGAATTTCACTGTGTGGGTGCAGCCCAAAAAAGTAATGTAACTGGTAATATGAGCTTGTAATGAGTGTGGATTGACAGGGCCAACAAAAGAGAAACTTCAGGCCCTGGTACATCAACTGCTTTCGGCCTCCTCCACAGGTGATAGAGCTTGTTCACCACTGAAGGTGGGCACAGCATGTTGGGGGTGTGGCTGAGTTGGGGGCATGCCCTCTGCATTAGAAGCGCTTGATGCCCCCATCCCCTCCAAATTAAAAACCTGCATTGTCTTGTGCAACATCAGGCCACCCCGAAACACATCATGCTACCACCACTACCACATCATAATACCACCTGCAGCCACATCATAATGCCAAACAAATAGAAAAAAATTAAAGACACACATAAAAAACCTGAAATACTTGAGGCAGCTCCTGCACATACCCTTACCCCAGGCATGCTGGAAGACTGTATTTTGTAACCCCCTCCCTTCAGGCGTACCTGTGAATTGGGGGAGCAGCTCTTTGGCAGAGCGGAGAGTCTAGTTGGGAGATATTTTGAGGCAAGTGAACTTATCGATGTTTGTGCAGTTTTGTTAATGGCTTTGTATATTAGCATAATGTATTTTTCATTTTATGTGGTATAGTACAAGCACCTAATGCAGGGAATGGCAGAGAGATGCAGCAGTGAGAGCATTTTGTGTGGAAAATTAGTCTAAAAGTGTGAAATATATTGTGTGGAGGAAAGTCTGATATGGGGAAGAAGGGAACTGCAGTATGTGAGAAAGTATGAGTCTATGAATTAAAATGGTTTGCAGTGCTTGTTTGAGATATATGTTCACTAGTAGAAAGATTATTAGCCCAATGTTTTTCATTTAAAGTTTGAAGAGGTGAGAGGCCATCCTAGATGAAATAACAGAAACATATTCAGTAAGGTTGGGCTACACAAGATCCATAGAGGATAGATAGAGATAGGTGGTATCCACATAGAGGTCATACTGAAATCCAAAGGACCTTATTAGTTTTCAAGAAAAGTGGTATAGATAGGAAAGCAGAGGGCTTAGGATCAAGCCTTGTGGTAGTCACACTGATAGAAGAGGCGGAGAGGAGATGAATCCTGGGAAATGAACTTTGAAGGGACGATTTAATAAGTAGGATGAGAACCAGTATAGACAGTGTCATGAGGAATGCATGTCCTTAACCATTCCTGCCTGTCTTTTGAAAAATATACATTGGTGGTGGGTGGGCTTTACTTTCCACTGATGACAGGTTGGCAGGTAAGCATACCAGGGTCCTGGGTGTCAAATGGTCCAGGTTTTTGGCCAGGAATCATTACATTCGGATTCTGGGCACATGATCATTCAAAGTGTAAATTGTTTGCAGCTGAATACAGAAGCTTTCCAGATGCATAGCAAGATTAAGTGGTGCCCAGGGAAAAACCACGTGTGCACGTCATCACCTGATATTATAGTCACGTCATTATGAGGGATCATGTGCATGTCTAATCCATCACATGCACAGCAATTACATATCCACCCTGCATGTCTGTGTGACAGTCTAAGTGAGTTAAGGAGGACAGTGAGCCTCTGGGTGCAGGGGGACTGGAGCACATTGTACCCAGGGGTGGATTGGGAACATAAAGTGGCCCTGGAAAAAATGACCTAATGTGGGCAGGGCCAAAACTGTAGATGGGGCTAACACAAAAGTAGGAGGGATTTAGAATTACTGGAATTTGTTTGTAGTAACATTTAGGAATCCCTAGATGTGATGACTTAAGAAACAGTGGGTCATCTCTAAAGCAATGCAGGAAAAAGCTGCCAATCCTCTGTTATATAAATACATGAATGCTTTTGCATACAAACACATCCTTCCAATATTCCCTTCATAGAAACTTATCTGACTTTAATAAGTTTAACTATTACAAAATATGTTGGCACAATTGTATTTGATCAGTCTGCCAGAGCAGCATATGAACACCTCACCACACTGTTGTATCTTTCCCTGATGTCATGAAATGAAAACTACCAGTCAAATCTCTCTCTCTCTCTCTATGTATATATATGTATATATATATATATATATATATATATATATATATATAATATATAAATATGTGTACTATGTGTGTTTCAAGAAAATGCATTAAAAATAATCCTTATAATAAATTGACTATCCAGTGTCTTCACCACAAAGGTGAAATGCTTCAAGCATCTGCAAGAAAACACTTATTTTGTAATAATTGTGTATGACTATGAGCCCCAAATGTGCCCATTGATTGGTGGTGGTTTGAATTAATAACAGTGTATGGAGGGTTGGCAGACAATGGCATAAGTGAAGGGAGAGCTATTCCAAGGCTTTGCTGGTGATATACTAAGTTCAAAGGAGGCAGGATTAATGATATTATTAGTGCAATGGAGGCTGTAAATATGTTCAACAAAGTGATCAGAGAATGGGACCAGTGCAAGGTAGAAGGCAGGCAATGGAATCAATGCAAGAACCACAGAATTATCACTTGAGCTGGAATATGGCTCTGGGGGGCCTGGGGCACATAAAACAGAGGGGTTATCATTTTAAACACATGTTAGACAAATTCTCAGACACCGGCAATACTGTGTGCACTACTGTTAGGTGCATGCAACTCTACCTTCACAAGTAGTATGATGTGAAGTAGGACATACCTCCCAACTGTCCTTGTAGTCGGACCAAACCTTGACTAAGCAAGACAGTCACCCAAATTCAGGACTGCTCCAATAGATTCAGGACAGTTGGCAGACTGTCCTGGTCTTTCCTACCTGTTCTTGTCACTTTCATGTGGCTGCTGGTGTATTTAGACCAGTTGCTGCTTGTCTGGATTCTAGAATGCTGGAGGCACTATTAGGAAACAATAATGGGTACATGAAATTTTGAAGACGCCAACCAGCCAGAGCATTAATTCAATAGCGTGTACGTTTAATGCCTCCTTCCAGCCCCAAGATTAAAATAATAGTACTCACATATGATAAATAGATCTATTTCCCTCCAACCAGTCCTGACTTTAAATAATAGTATACACATTCAATAAACAGATCTATTTCCCTCCAACCAACCACAGCAATGTTCTCCCTCTCTTCTCGCTCAATGACAGCAGGCAGCCCCCCTCCCTCTTCTCCCACAATGACAGCAGGCAGCCCCCCTCCCTCTTCTCCCACAATGACAGCAGGCAGCTCCACCTTCCTCTTCTACCTCAATGACAGTAGGCAGCCCCACCTCTTTCAGTGACAGAAGGCAACCCCACCTCCCTCAATGACAGTAGGCAGGGCGCCCCCCCCCCCTTCCCTCACACTTACCTTGTAACACTGGAGATTCCTCTCCTGGTGCACGTCTCATGTGACATCTGGCAGCCACACTGGAGAGAGGGATCCGCGGTCACCACACTGCCGCCTGCTGGCACCAGGTACTTAACCAGGCTAAGCATAATTTTTTTTTAACCCCCCTACAAAAAACAGTCGGCGGCTTCCTGTGGCCCCCCCCCCCCCCTTGCTTCAGTTCTGACAATTTGTGGAATCTTATCAGCTGATGTCAGCACTCATTATAGACAGGCACCCATATGCAATTTATCACTGCCCCCCCCCCTCCACTGCTGTGCCACTGCAGGGATATACATATACTACAGATGAGCGCTTCGGGCTCAGGTTAATCTGACAAGTATGAGTTTTATATAGTCGAGCCTCAAATGAACTCGGAATTCCTAGTGTACATGACCCAGATCTGAAAGTGAGGCAAAATGTTATTTTTATGTGATCAGATCTCGTAGCATGCAGTATTTGGTTGCTGTCTATAACATATGCCAGCAGCTATTATAAATAAACCTATAAAACTGAAGTTCTGGTCTTCACCTATAGCATCCCTTATTTCATATAGATGCTCACCAATACTACTTTGCTCCCAGGTCTTATGCAATAGTATTGTCTTGTACAATGAGGAATTACTAGCTGATTTTGCCTCAGTTGAACCAGGAGGCGTGGAGTCTAACGCACAACCGGTATTCACCAGGAAACCCCGCAAGGGAGTTTGGGCTTCGCTGCAAGTGGGTGCACAGGTTGCGGTTCTCCAGGACAGCCACCAGTGTAGCAATAGAGTGGACAAGGCACAGTCAATCAATTCGGGTTGGAACCAAACGGGCGGCAAGGTTAGAGGTATAAATGGCGGGGTTTGGTGAGCGCTTCCCGATGTTGGTGGACGAAAAAGGGCTGCTTTAGGGGAAAAGAAATAAGGGTAGTTCTAACCCTTATGTAGATATACAAAAAAGTAGTCTCCCCGTAACGCACAAATGTAAGAGAGGTGTAAATAATAGAATTTATTGTGACACGTTATATGATGGTTAAACAATACAAGGTTGCAAACCACAAATCCAGCTGTATATGCATAAAAACATAGATATGACAAGGCTCAGACCTAAACAGTTCACATAAGTCCTGTGTAGTCGGACACGGAGGTCCCAGAAACTGGATAGGTAAAATGAGTCCCAATGGTATAAACACATAAATAAATGTCTCAGAATGTGTAAGCTGGTATTGCTTCACACTGATGTTGGTATAAATACAGGCCGTTGTGGATCAAAAAGTAAATAACATATGCCGGCTAATGCAAAAGTCTTAGCGCTATGGTAAGTGGCAAATGCTGTGCTCACGATCGATAATCGTTTGCCAGAGTAGTCAATAAAGTAACATCCGTTACAGTAATGCAGAGTGGTGGTGGAATATTCAATTACCCCTGTGGGGTCAAAGCGCTGCCTCGTTCTCCCGATGTGATGCTCTCTTAGCCGCAGAGGGTGAATAGGAGTCTCCAAGTGTTTGGTGTAGTCGCGGCCGCGGCTAACACTGAACAGCGCATGCGTATGCGACGTGAACTGAAAGTGCTGTTCCGAACTCCGTCCTGAGAGTAGTAGATAACGGAGTTGTGGGCAACAGCTCTCCTCCAACGCGTTTCGCTTGCTGCTTCATCAGGCAAGGTTAGAGGGAAGATCTGAGGAATAGTCAAAGGCAAGCCAGGAGTCAGGAAACCAGAACAAGCAGCAGGGTACAAAAATGTAATCCAAAGGAAGGTAAAAGGAGAAATGCCAGGTTACAACAGGAGCAATAACAGGAACTAACAAGGTACTGGAGCGGGGTGAAACCAATACTCTGGCATCACTATCTGGCACCCTAGTGGTGCCAGAGCCTCTATTAAATACCCCCTGTTAAAGCCCTGATAGGTGGGGGGGTGTCGGCGGCCAGAGACGCTGACCGCTATCCGAAAGCTGCCTAGCATTTCGTTGTCTAGCAATGGGATGCGGAAGTGATGGCGCATGCCTGCATAGTGCTAGGAAGAAATCGGAACTCACAGGCGGCTGCCTTTCGCACCTACTGTCAGTGCGGAGGCGGTGCCTGACAAGTATATTTTTATATCTGTAACTCCCCCTCTTTTCCTAGGATTAAAGCGTGTATGGGTATGGGTGTGTGTGGGTGTGTTTCGGTTCCAGGCCCAATAGTTTATCTTTACTCTCATTGCACAGTGCCCACACCTTGGTCTTCAGACAGTAAGCTCTTTGCGGGGTAATGCCCTTGCTCAGTGACACCAGAGGGAGACCAAGAAACCCTCTATCCCCTTACTCTCAACCTCAGGCTCAAATACAGAAAACACACACCACTTTGTAGCTAGCTTTAGAAACCACCAGCACATTTATTTCTAGAATGGAAACCCAGGCTAGTTTCTTTTTTTAGTAAGTTAATCATAACGAGTGTACATTTAAAAGAGTATATTGGCTCACAGGTAAACTAAACAACAGATTAACCTTTAGCTTATCATTTAAAAACATACCGTTCTTAATATCCTAAAGTCTAGCTTCAGAGGTACCTCTGCATCTTAACATTATTCTAGCAAACAGTTCACACTAAACAGGGACATGTAAAAACTAGCAAGGTCAAAACACAAGAAGACTAGAATTATACAGAGTACAAACAACAGGTTAGCAGATATGACAACTAGCAATGAGTGAATGACACTAAGAGCCTAATAAACCCACTGTACCAATCCAAAACAAACCAATATGTCCAACCCTAGCAATGCTAATGAATGAACAGCAGCTGAGTAAGAGGGTGTTTTAAGAGGGTGTCATGGAAACCAAGTACATAGTCTAAACTTACTGGGAAGCAGTGGAACTCCTGAGTCTTCCACTGTTTCTGTCCCAGCTTAGGTCCAAAATTTTGACACCACCAGCCTTGACACAACTACAACTCACAGAGCCCCATACACAGGTCACTTGGTATTATTGGACCAATCAGTGAGAAGTAATTGCTGGATTCCTCAGATAGAGCTAGATGGTGCTTAGAGATACGGAGGGAACATGTCCAGTACTTGAACACAATAAGCAGCAGGCCCATACGTTTCAAGTCTGTAGGGAGGTGTAAGCAAGGTAGGTAAGTGCATATTGCATTCTGGCATATTGTAGACCTGATTTATAGTTCAACATAAAGATATCTTTTTTACTATATGTGTTTCCACATTTCCATTTTGAGTTGCGCACCTCTTAAGAAATGAGCAACCTTAAATCTAGTATATAAATGCATCCAGGGCAAAGATGAGTCAGTGATCATTATCAACTCCAAAACTCGCAACTGGTTTTATAAGTGCAAAATTTAAGTCTTGTAGCTGTTTTGAAAAAAGGATCTCTCCTGTTTGCTTGATCTGTCATCTGTGCCATTACCTCTACTACTATGTGTAGGATCAATTTGACAAAAGGATATACTTCAGCGCATCAATTGAATGGACACCTTCTAATTACCTTGAGAGCTGCTGTCAGCGTAGCAATCCCAAACCTTCTTTACAGATTTAATAACAAAAATGCTATTAGCGCTCAGATCAAGGTAAATGCAATAAACAATCAATCAATGTGAATATAAGACACTATCATCATCATCATCATCATCAGTTATTTATATAGCGCCAACATATTCCGTAGCGCTTTACAATTGGGGACAAATGTAATAAACTAATAAACAAACTGGGTAAAACAGACAAAGAGGTGAGAAGGCCCTGCTCGCAAGCTTACAATCTATGTCAATGGTGTTCTATTAAGACTATTATCATAGTCCAAAAAATGACAGGTATCCTGCAGAAGAACCTCTTATTGAAATGTTTGTATATATAATTAAAACCAGCATGCACAGTCTTTATCTGTATGAATGAATCTTCCAATACCGTGATGCAGATAATCGTAGTTCAATAGTATAACAAAAAGAGAGACAAATGGTGTCATATATGGTAAGTAGCAGATATGATAATTGTGAGAATACTGGGTTTACCGTAACCTTCTGCGCCGCACAGCTGGCCTACCCGGTACCAATCCAAGGTTCAAAATCACACAGGCAAATATCCAAAATAAAACAAATACGTTTATTTAACAAAATGGTAGCACCAAACAGCAATATACATATTTAAATAATAACTTGCAACAAATAACACTACAATCTGGCACAGACAACATACAGGGTATAAGGAAAACACTTCGCCAGCATCCTTGTCACTTTCAGGGACTGCTGTCTATCAATCCTAGCTTCTCCCCTCTCTTCTTTAAGACTACCAGCAAATGTAGTGTAAGTCACTGTCACTCCGCTTTCAGCGGACACACAGCTCCCCAAGACCTGGAGAGGTAGATCAGGGCAACAGCAGTATTCCAGGGAACGATTGTACCTTTCCTGTCAGGGGCAGAGATCTATATTTCAACGCCAGCCTGACTTCAGCTATTACTTGGTAGTGAATGCCAATTTGCTATTCTCTGTAGCTCTTTTTTTAAGCCCCACAATGACCTCATCAGCAATTTCAGGACCTGCCTGATTTGTCCTTTTCTGTGTTTACCTTTTCACAGGTAAACATACAAACAAAGGGATAGCAGACAAGTCACTCCTGATTTAATTAGGAACAGGTATTGTTCTGTGGCTATACAGCAGAGTTTGTTTAAACAGGATAGATCATAATCCAGACACATTTACATTTAAATACACAATGCAGTCCTCTGTAATTAAATATAGAGCTCTGTTTGTGGGCCTTTTCCCTATCTTAATACATGAGACCTCCTAGTGTGATGTACAGTCATACAGGACTGGCGGTCAATAATCCTTTTGCCTAGACTGAGACAATGGTCTAGTCTGCAAGATAACAATACATGCTGGCAGACTACTTTCAAAATAGAATATATACAAGCTTAAATATGACTGACAAATATGGGGAACATTGTAGGCCCCTGGGCTAGGGATACTGTGAGGCCCCCATTTGTCAAGCAATTTATGCCCAGTCCGATATTGGCCCCCCCCCAGTAATATCGTATTGGGCATGTCTACCTTTTCACAATCTAACCCTAATTTTTCCACCACATCTTAAACCTAACCTCCTCCTACCTCATCACAACCTAACTTTAACCTATTCCTACCTCCTTTTAGCCTAACCCTATGCTCTTACCTACTCAAAGCTCCCCCATGGAACCACTAAACTGCAAATGAATGAACCCCAACTTCAAATGAATCTGCAGCTTAACCCTAACCAAGTACAATCCCAGTGTGTTTCATGGCTCTAAGGCCTGCGGAAGAGAATATATTCACAAAGCTCACTTTTTTTTCTGGATAACAGGTCAAGTGCAATATATATATATATATATATATATATATATATATATATATATCCTTGTGCTTTTCCTCTGACTTTTCTCTCCTTGTGGTGGTTGTCGCTTCTCCAAATGGCTGTCACACCAGTCTATTTACTCTTTACCATCAGTGTTCCAAAAATGTCTGGGCTGTTTAACCAAAATGGTTCATGGGTTACAATAAAATTAGTATACCCTGCAATCTATCTAATCCGACCAAGCTTCTATGCTTGTGTTATTTTATGCATGGATTTCCTATTTCACTATATAGAAAGTGACCATTAAATATCTGCAAACATTTTAAAAATCCAGGGAACATCGACACACACTCTCACTGTCACTATCACGCACTTTTTTGATTCATTTGCTAACTACTTACCTGTGCTGGTGCTGCTCAGCTTCATGATGCAGGAGGCATCCGTCTGGGCTGAAGCCAAGGAAGTCACGCGAGAGCCTCTGCAGTCCCCTCTCTGTGACAGGCAGCCTCCTTATTCGCTGCCAGGACAGCGTCACTGCCGGATCCGCCACTTCAGGTCAAACCAAATATGAGAGATTTTGCCAATCACCCACCACCATCCCCCGCACCGCCGGAAAACAAATTTAAAAAAAATGTACTGAAAACACATGAGGCAGTGTATGGATGGCCAATCCGCCCCTGGCCCCCAACCCAATGAAGAAAAATCCGACGTTTTTATTTTTAAAAAAAAATACATTTTAAAATATCTAGGGGCCCCCAGCTGCACAAGGCCCCTGGGCTGTAGCCCAGAAAGCCCTTTTGTTAATCCGGCCCTGAATGAGAGATGCAGTTCCGCCTCTGGCACCAGCTAATGCCTTCTGGGTTAGACCGGTCCGATGAGTAGCCGCAGCGTCCCGCTGCGAATATGACAGGTGAAAGTCTGTGGAAACAGTTCAAACGTCCGGCGGCTGTTGCTTATTGGTATCAGTGTGTGAGCTCCTTACAAAGCATAGTTCACTACACTCTAGAAAAAGTTCCATAAGGAAGGAAACACATCAAGCCATTTTCACATCCATATCGGGATAGCCGAAAAGTGAGTCATCATGTTAACGTTGCTGTAGGTTTTTTCTACTATTATTGCTATTAAATGTGTCACTATTCTAATACTCTGCTTTGCATTGTGTTAACATCCATCATTGAATGAGCCTAATCGAGCGCACACACGAATATCTCGTCTTCCACATCGTCTTCCACATCTTGAAGCTGCTCAAGTGCAAACTCTTTGTGGATATGATAGACCTGCCACCATCCTCCGAGAAGCTGCTCGTTCCAACAGGTACATGGTACAAGCCGAGGGTGCCTCCTATGAGCGTATCCGTGGCACCTTGTGCTTGAGGAAGTTCCTCCAGCAACCAATCCAACTATGGTTGACCCAGAACTCATTCACACTTTAAGGGAGTCAACATCTGTTAGGCCCACGACCATACATTCTGACTAAAGACTATTCCTTGACCTGCCCAAATGCTCAGGTGGACTTTTGGGAAATAATCAACCAGTGATAATTCCTATCGTTACAAGGTCTAGTCGGGTGTCCAAGTCTAACCCAAAATTCCAGGACTATGTAACTTAGTAGTAATTCTTATATGGCCTTTTCTCTTTTTCTTGGCCCATCCTACCCCATTGCCACTTTAGGCCTAACCCATTATCTGTATTTTGAAGGGAACAATGTAAATGTATGACCTGCCAGGGCCTGGCAGGAAGTGAGGTCATTGGCTAGGCATGCTGGGAAGTTCCTGTTCTCTGTTCTGCATTCTAGTTATGTTGTGCTGAATAAACACGTTATGTTTCACTCCTGAGAGATGTCACTCCAGTCTTTGCTCACCCACACCTACACTGTCTACTGAATTATCTATTCAGATTTAGGACATTACACTTGTGCAAGATTGCTTGACTGCAGAATATGGTCATAATACATTTCAATTGAATATTAAATATTGATGATCAATGCATCTAACTTACACAGCACAGAAGATAAAACAGAGCCCTTGTCTAGGACAAAATTTACCAAAGCCAAACAGCCCTTGCAGCATTATTCTCCAGACTAGTCTCAAGTAAATTGATAGGCCGAATATACTGGTTCCTCTCACAAAATAGCTGTCTCTGCTTTATGAGGTAGTCAGGTAAACTGTAAGACATTGCACTACAAGTTATTAGAAGATCTTTCCACAAATCCACCCCTGCTCTCAGACTTCCCTGCAGAGAAGTGCATGGGTAGATGGAAGAGTGTGGTATCAACAACGCTGATGCAGGCCATGTCAGAGCATCACTCTCCTCCTCATTAATTACCTATCTCCATGAATGGTGAACACTGTTGTTCAAATGGTTCTCCTACACATTCTAGAAAGGTGTTTTAATCAATATACTTGGTTTCAGAGAGCTGCTGATTTTTGAGAGTTAGTTGCTGCACAATGATTTTTTTCTGTATGTTTACACTAGTAACAGATGTAGTGCTCGTTATTGTATTTAATGATACACATATGTCTGCCAGAATTGTCGTAATACATGGAACACTTTCCCATTACTTCTTACATTTTTAAGGCATATGTATGCATGAAACATTCCAGACAACCATTACGTATGAAGACATAATAAGCAGGGTGATGGACCTGTAAATGTTGAATACTTGTTCTGCTTATAGTTACATTCTATAAATTAAAATACTTTTGTTTTTTACAGTTACATATTCCTTTATACATTTTTGTAGTTTATGGTTGATACAGATTTTAAAGGAACATATGACTTACATTAGAAATTAATGCAAACATTTGCACATTATCATATTTTTCTTATTCTCATTTTCATCTGTGGCTTGTGTTCAAATCATGACAAATGTACAACTTTTAAATTATAATTTTAGTAATTCACATTTTAATAAATTACTTTGTTTCACATATTAGTGGCTCACTATACATTTCCATAGTTATATTTAAGACTTGTTTGATAATCTACCTTTTTAGCAGCAGAGTATGCTTGGGGGAAACCGATCTAAAGCCGCTCCTGTTATATGTGAATATGGGAGTTACTGAAATGTCCAACATTTTGACAAGCAACCAGATGGTAGTAGCAGCAGAGTACAAAGTGATGTATAGGGTGATACATGATGAGTGGCAGCACATAAACTGCTACTCTTAGTTTATAATAAAATGACGATATGGTAAGTACAGCACTACATGTACAGGTAGAGGGGCTGGGATTTTATTTAGATTTTTGTGAAGCCCTCCTTTGTGTCTTAGGAGCCGACACATCTCATATGGTGCTTTAGAACTAGGGGTGTTACAAACATTCTCTGGGGAACATTTTGTGGTTCTTTTGACTTATAATTCAACTTAGAATTAGTAAGTAAGATGGCAAATAATTAAACATTCATTTTTTACAGTAAAAAAAAGAATGCTTCCCTGTCTGCATTGGTCCACACTCACCAGAGACACAGCCCAGTCCTAAGTCCTCCTTGACTAGATGTATTAACACACCTAGCTGAAAACAAAAATCTAACTATCTTCTTAGATCCTTATAGGTACATCCAGGGCTGCCACCAGAAATTGCGGGGCCCAGTACAAATGCAAAAGGCAGGGCCCCCTTGCTTCCTTCACTCACACCAACCTCATTTTTTAAATTATTCTCATCCCACCCCCCCCCCACCATTCTCTACAGTCACCCCCCATCCCCGGTCCCATTTAACCCCTGTAGTAGTTTACTTCTCTGCGTCTTCTTGCTGTCTTCATTCAGCTCCTCTCTATTGACAGCGCTGTGATGTTATTAATTACATGACCTCAGCAATGCTGTTGGGAGTCTCTGTGCCTTGTCGTGGCTCTCTGTCCGGGAGCTGGGCACCTAGTGGCTCATTCTGGAGCAAATGGCAGTAGCTGTGGGGCCCCAAAAAATTTGGGAGTGGAGGCAGAAATGCTGCCAACAAGAGGGACCACTGACACATCCTTAATTATGCGCAGAGGTCTCTCCCCACATCACCTCTCACATCTCAGGATCAGCTGCTGCCTAGAAATGGTGCCCACTACTCCCTTAACTCACTGCATAGGCACCCTCCCCTAATAAATTTGTTTGGACCCAAGGCTGATGGGGCCCCACTCTACTGTTGGGCCCCATACTGCTGTACTCCCTGTACTCCCTTGATGGCAGCCCTGGGTACACCTGCAGCATAGGCTGTCTCACGGGTAAGATAACTAAGAAAATGATCTTACGCTGGCCGTACACGCTTCAATATCACATCTAATATCGAGATATATGCCAGATACTGGTGCACATATGGCAAAACTTTGCTGATTAATATATTGGTTTTGTATAAATAAAAGATGATAAAAATCTTCCACAATAAATATTAGAATGAGCTTTTGGGGTGATTCATCCAAACATTATGGGGCCAGGAAGGATTTTCCCCCACTCTGTGTAAATCAAATGTCGCACTCTGTTTATGTTTTGTCTTCCTCAACACAGCAAGAATTTATAAAAGGTTAAACAAGATGGACATTTTTAGTGTAATTATGTAACATTACTCGTTTATCTCTCTCCACGGCATCAGTAGGCAGACACCCCAAACTATCAGGATTACCATGGATTTAAATTCTCCCCGTGTTTGCATGGGTTTCCTCGGGGTGCTTCGGTTTACTCCCACACTCCAAAAACATACTGGTAGGTTAATTGGCTGCCATCAATTTGACCCTAGCCTTTCTGTGTGTGTGTGTGTGTGTGTATATATTAAGGAATTTAGACTGTAAGCTCCAATGGGGCAGGGACTGATGTGAGTGAGTTCTCTGTACAGCACTGTGGAATTAGTGGCGCTATATAAATAAATACATGATGATGATTTATATGTAGCGTCAGCAGATTCTGTAGCGCTTTATAATTGGGAACAAACACAGTAATAAAACAATACTGGGTAATACAGACAAAGAGGTAAGAAGGCTCTGCTATCAAACTATGGGACAATGGAAGTTTAATACATAAACATTAAACGTAATGAAGGGTGGAGTCCTTAATTGGAGGTAGGTTGGATTTTTAAAGTTCTATTTTTACGTTTTCCACCATGTGCATTTTCCAGAGCATCTGCAAAACCCCAAATGTGGGTGCAGATTTTACAGGTATGTTTCCAAACACCGGGAAAGCATGCACTTTAAGTTGGACTTGACATAAAAGTAAGTGCCAAAATAGTGCCCCCCCCCCTTTTTATTGTTGTTGAAGTTGTATTTATAATAATAATATAATTTTCGTGTGCAACGCAATTTGCAATATATATTGTATATATTATTGAATTCAACATTGTGATTCATAAATGAGCCGTAAGGTGGACACTTCTCAACCATGGCCTCATGTAGAGTTTAACATATGGATGTTTTTCTTGCACAAAACATGCATTTAATTACCATGCATTTAATTACCATGCAAAAGAGGCTTACATTTCCATTAATATGTAGACTCATTTGAGTCCTACACTTATGGCTTCTTAGGATTGTGCCAGCATAGGACGAGTACACTAAAAGTGTGTTTATTTGCATTTCTGGATCTTACAAGGTGTCACACAAAGTACACAATCCTTGACCTGTAAGAACACACTGCTGACATACCAGTTCCCTACTCACACACATCACTGTGTATGTAAACATAGATAAGTGACAAAAATGTATGAACTGTGAGCTAGCTGCTGTGAGCTATCTTCATTGAGAAATACTGCATATGCTCTGCTGTCAATCTTCACATAGCCGTATCTTGCGCTGGCCGCATGCAGGTCAGACGCAAGGACTTTTATTATAAGTCTGACGTCAACCTGTCACAGGTGTGGTATGATTTTTCTGCACTGAGAATGCCGACACACTTTAGAACATCGATAAAATACCGAGGAGTGACAATGTGAAAATCTCCATTTACCATATAACAGACAGCCCCTAATTCTGTCACATTTAATGACCGGCACCTGTAAAATGCTGCTTGTAGAAATATGTACAGTTAGATTTAACATCACTTCTAATGCTCAGAGTCAAAACGGCAGTTTTAAAGCGACAATGGCTGGACCCGCCGCCTGGATTACATTATACAGGCACTGGGTCCGACCATTGCCGCTTTAAAACCACCGTTTTGACTCTGAGCATTAGAAGTGATGTCATTTATAACCGTACATATTTCTACAAGTCGCATTTTACAGGTGTCGGTCATTAAATGTGACGGAAATAGGGGTTATTTGTTATATGGTAAAAGGAGATTTTCAGATTGTCACTCTTATACTCCTCGGTATTTCATCGTCGTTCTAAAGTGTGACGGTATTCTCAGTGCCGAGTAAATGACTACCAACACCTGTTGCATATGCTACCACTGCAGACCTGGATGCATTTTGAGATACATCCAACTCAACATATACACAGCTTTGCATCTTTTTTTAATTTTACGTCTGTGTTTTTTACGTGAAATACGTTCAACACTACATCAGGTCCTCGGAGAGCTCAGCAGTGTATTACGCGTGCCAATCAGAGGCAGAAGCAGGGATTACAATCAAAGAACTTTACAGCGCCCAGTTTGGGGTGGGTCTTTACAATAATCCCTGCCTCCCATTTTTATGTTAATACTTGATTTTGATTGACTACTATAATATACTGGTGAAACTTCAGTCAAGGGATCTGGCCTGTGATAATACAGCTTAAAAAATTGGCAGACCTTTTCATATGAACCCTATCAATGCTGGAGGAAAATACGCCCATAGTTAACCCCATTCCTCCTACAACTTGACAGCAGTCAAAAATTGTTAGATTGCTTTTTACAGCGAGACTGCTATAGCACGGATTACTGAAATCCCTCAAGATCTTGTTCTTACCAGTAATTCTATGAACTAATTAGCTGCATATCTTTAGCTTCTCAAGAATTCCGTCCCACTCTTTTGCAAATGAAATGCCACAGTAAACGTAAATGAAAGTAACAACACATAATTAGCCATTTTTTTCATTAAGCAAATTTTGCACCTGGTACCTGTAGAAATATAGCTGCATCACTTGAAAAATTACTTCAGCGGCGTGCAGTGCCATGAAAATTTATCTTGGAGATGATTTTATTGCATGGTTACCCGAGGCAATTAAATCAATAAATCTCAGCTGTCAGAGATGCTGGCTGAAAGCCAGGTGTAAATGAAAGATATGAATATCAGTAAATAAAAGCTTCCTGACAACTCATTTCAGGAATTATTTAGCATTTTGGACCTTTCACTTTTGATCTACAATGATCTAATTAAACACTTTGGGAATCACTGACTGCTAGAAAAAAAAAGTAAAATGAAAAATAATCAGACAAGTCTATGTGATAGCTTGAAACAGAAAGGGTGTGATAACGTGTGTACACTGAACAAAGATGGACAACCTGCAGACTCCTGCTGTTGTCTGGCATGCCCAAAATCCTCCCCGTAAAACAATGTTTAGTTATTTTTATTTATTAAAAACAAGGTTTGAAGAATTAATGCATATAGTTGTTCATGGAGGAATTATTAAAATAAGGCAATTTACAAATCGATATCACAGCAGGTAAAGTGTCTTCTACACACAGTCATTATTTTAAAGCGTTTCCAGAGCCTATTAAATATGCTTTGACACTGAGAGCCTGATTCATCAAAGAACGCAAAACGAACGTAATGTTTGTTTTTTATAAACGTACTTACATCGGTCATACACACGTTCGCAGTCAAGGTCAAGCGTATATAGGCAATACGGTCCTTGATGAATACTGTACTAAGTCACTTATGTAATGTAAATTCTGAAGCAAGGAACACTGCATTTTAATTTTCCCCTCTATCTAATTCACTGGCAGACAGACGTACTTTTGTGTAGGGACCCCTATCCGTGCAGGTTTCCTAGGTCACAAGTAAATTAATTATACCACCTGTGAATCTTTCAAAATGTGTCAGTCAGTAATGAATACACCTGTGCTCCAGCAAGGAGATATGGAAATCATGCTCTGTTAGGGGTCCCTGAAGACTGGGTTTTGGAAATACTGCACTAAAGTACCACAAGAGCTGGAATAAGGTGCTGGGGGGCTCGGAGCACTTAAGAATGGGGAAGGGGGTTATCATTTTAGATACATTTTAGACAAATACACAGGCAAAACTGTGTGCATTACTCTTAGTTGCACGCAGCTCTACCTTCACAAGCAGTATAATGTGAAGCGGGACATACCTTTCAACTGTCTTTGCAGTCTGAACACATCCTAACTAAGCGAGACAGTCACCCAAACTCGGGACTGCACAACCAGATTCAGGACAGTTGGCAGACAGTCCTGCTCTCTCCTACCTGATTTTGTCACTTTCACCACCGTTGGCTGCTGGTTTCTTTAATAAGTTGCTGCTTGTCTGGATCCTGGAATGTTAGAGGCCCTGTTTAAAAAAAAAAATGGGTACATGAAACTTAGAAAACTCCCCCATGCCCCGGCAATACTTACCTACTACCACATTGCGCCCAAAAGCCCCCGCCGCTGGCACCCGGTCCATAAATAAGTAATTTATTTTAATTTTATTTTTAAACCCTCAAAAAAATACATTCAGCAGCCTCCTGAGGCCACCAGCCTACATGTAAAAGTTAAGTAGGTTCTAGTGCCAATCCACCCCTAAGAGCATACCTCATAATTGTCAGGATTCCTAGCATTAACTCCAGAGAGATGATAATGTAAAAGTAAAGTGTCTTTATTAGGCAGCGATTCCCAGGCAGAGAATGGTGCAGTAAATGGTAAATGGCAACACAATTCAAGGCAGCGGATACAACAGCAGGACTGGCAATATAGCAGAATAACTAAGGAAGTCACAATTGGTAAAGCAGTTCGTAGAGGCAGTACAGAGTAGCCAGATACCAGACCTAGCTCAGAGGCTGGAGAATCAGAGAAGACTGAAGACACAGGATGTACCATGGTGTCAGGATACCTGGTTTACTCAGGAGGCATGAGGTATCGGGTGAACCATGGCAGACAGGACTTGAGGTCTTGCCAGAAGTCATGATGCACCGGATCGATTTGTGGATGTCAGGATAGAGTAGAGTCAAACAAGCAAAAGGGTCAAAAGCCAGGAGATCAAAGAAGGGAACCAGGGAATGAGCTTGAATGTAAGATAAGCTGTTTGGCCGAGGAACAAGCAGAGGTCCATCAATACCGGGAAGTCAGAATGGAACAGAACACAGGATTCTCCGGAGAATCAGCAACAGCAGGCAAGACAACAGGGAACTGCCAGAGATTCCTGGGAGAGGCAGTCTTATAAAGGCAGTGAAGTGATGTGGGTGCTGATTGGGGAATGAGATAACCCCTGCTAGTGAGATGTGCAATGGTGAGACAGCAGCACCTCTGGTGGTAGAGGGGTACTGCAGGCCAGGTTTACATAAAGGCAATATCCAAACATAGCTCTAGCAGACAGGAGCTGCAGGAGGCAAGCTGCATCTCTATGGGTGATGCTGCAGTGCAGCCGGAGGCAGATCGTGACATTACCTCTGTATGATGCAGTATGTATGCTGTTTGTATGATATTGCCTTCTAGGAAAAAAATCATATCATTGTAAATGTACATTAGTACGCATTTGCTTAAAAAAAATACACACGCATATTTTTTTTTATGGGTGACCTTGGTCAAACATGAACTATCACCAGCATGGTATGCTGCCAGGAAGAGGTTTATAAAGGCAGCAGCACCAATCAGAACTGCAGGATGATTAGCTGCATGAGTGTGGTAGGAAATTGCATACGTGAGGCTGCCAGACTGAAAGCTGAATGAATCATTTATATATTTGCCTAGCAACCAGCTGAATCAGTGAACTTCAGGAATGATTCTACACATAGTAGTAGCAGTAACAGCACTCATGATAGATCAAACAAACAGGAGAGCTCCTATTTCTTAGCAAAGAGATCAGACAGATGAGATAGAGTTAGAGGCCGGAGGAACTGATGAGTTCACCCAGGGAAGAAGTGTTCAGAGAAAAGAACAGAGGGCCCAGGACAGAACCCCGTGGGACTCCTATGGGAAGCGTGGATAGGGGGGGTTGGACCAGGGGTAGAAAAAGAGAAGGAGCAGTTGGTGAGGTTGGAGGTGAACCACGAAAGGACGGTGTCAGAAAAGCCAATGGTGTGAAGGGTGTGGAGTAGGAGAGGGTGATCTACAAAGTCAAAGGTTGCAGGAGGATAAGCAGGGAGAAGTGGCCCCTGTATTTGGCCAAAAGAAGATCATTATTGCCTTTGGTTAAGGCAGTTTCTGTGGAGGGAAGGGGGCAGAAGTCAGATTGGAGATGATCAAGGAGGGAGTTGTCAGAGAGGTAGCTGCTGAGACGGTTGTAGACAAGCCGCTCAAGTATTTTGTAAGCAAAGGGGAGAAGAGAAATGGGCCGGTAGTTAGAGAGTGAGGTGAGGTCAAGGCGGAGATGGGCAGATTGAGTAGGTGAGCAAGATGGGATCAGGAGGTGAGAGGGGATGGGATCCAGGGGACAAGTTGTGGGTGGAAAGCCTTATATAAGAGATTGGACGTTGCCACCTCTGGTGAGGTGGAAGGAGCACAAGAGGTAGTGGGGGCAGAGAGAGGAGGGTGGAGTGTATGGTGACTGAAGAGTGATGGGAGGTGTAGATATTGTGTCTGATGGCCTCAATTTTGGAAGTGAAAAAGGAGTCAAAGTCCGTGTCAGTAAAGGAGCATGAGTGGCAGGATGGGGGGGGGGGGTAAAGGAGTGTGTTGAAAGTGACAAAAAGGCAGCTGGGATTGGAGGACTGTGATACATATTTTTCCATAGAGCTCAATGAGCTCTATAATCAGATCCTTGGTAAAATGTCTAATCTCACAATTTCCATCTTTTGCTAGACTGCACAAAGCAAGGTATTTTCTCCTTAAATTTATTGTCAAAAATAAAATAAAACCTGCCCACAACCTTACAGTTGAGAGAAATGAAAGTGAGGTTATATTTATAATCCTTTCATAATTACCTGATCACTATTAAATGTACATATCCCAGAATCAAATGTCCTCCAGTATGCACTAAATATTATAAAGCAATACTCCCTCTGTCTTTAGGCTTTGAATGTTCATATGCTTTAATAACATCAATGATGATGTCCCTGATTTTCATTCAAAAGGTGAAGTTCTCTTCAACCGGAATTAGCTTTAAGCTTACAAAATTATTATCATTTGAAACAAACATTATGAATTACACAAATGTAGCTCTCAGTGAAATTCTGAAACAAAATGTGAGCAGGACCTCTCTACGCTTATATTAGTTACAAGCAAAAAGAACATTCATTCCTATCAAATTATATAACACAACGACTACACATTTTACAAAGCACTTACACATTTAAATTAATCCTATAATACTAGAAAATCTTTAAAACAATTGTACAACATCATTGAATCTTTCAATGGGAGCTACAATATAGGAAGGTTGGCAAGGGGCAGAGGGCTAAACTTGATTTTGCAGATGTTTGCTGGCACTGGGAGATGGACAGGCTTCCTTCTGTGCTGCATGTAGTAAACTCAGCAGCGTATGTTCGCTGTATGTGGCTGTGTGGTAGTTGGTAGATCTAATAATGACTAAGATGACAATCTCTGTCTGTTCACACAGTTCAAACACAAATGTTTGTAAAGCACGTTATAGTAACCCTTAATTCCTCTTGCAAAAAAGTGTAAATTCTCCATTTAATAAAACAGCCAATTCGAGATAATACAAAGACCTCAGTTCCTGCCCCAGCTGACTGCACATAGTCTGTTCGTACATCTAACCTTGCTGTTTCCTGAATTGATAATATATGACACACCTGTGTACGGCTGGGCACAAACTACGGACATTTTTGACTAATGTGTTATCTATAACGATTTGACAAACGACAGTAAAATAAAAAAAAAATATCCCAATCAGCATGCTGATTCATGTGTACAAACTGTACGGGATATACCTTCAGATCTGTCCTCTGTCATAACCATCGGCTTAAAAGTTTGGGACTTTAAGTACGTCCACAATGTCAAATATCTGCAGTTCTCTCAAGGTATACTATTAGCAGCTTTTTATGTGAGGCATTTAGTAGTTCAGGTTTTGTGGAGAATCTGCAGAATAAATGTGTGAGTGCTAAGTGGAGTCGCCTCCCCATTATTCAAGCTATCACTGGATCATTGTGAGTCCTCAGATCAGTCACATCCTCACCACACTTTTAGTGGACACTGGACCCCCTCAGCTAGATCCCAGCTCATGTAAACTGCTTGAGTCTTCATGTCCAGCCCGCCTATGCATCCGTAAGAGTGCAATATTAGGGAACAGCAAAAGACAACACTTAAACTGGGGGACATAGGACCCATCCGCAGCACACAAGAGTAAGAAATCGAACTCCATTCAATGCATCCAATGTATAGCTGAAGAAAGTGAAGCTGAAACTGTCATACTAGAGTTCTGGGTGAGCAGGGAGGATGTGTGGGAAGCACAGAGTTTGCTGGGTTCCTATGGAAACAGCAGAGAGCCCGGATCCCGTCACCTCCTGTTACTTTACTAACCCGTGTGGAACCAGCTCTGACTGCCAGACCCCCGGACACCACCAGTGACAGGTGATGTCAAAACTTAACTCAATAGCTAAATTGTCGTTCCAATTCCACAGAGTGCTTACACACTGCAGAATTGGAGCAACATCATTGAATGAGATTTTTAGTTTAGTTTAAAAATCTTGTTCAACGATATAATGTGCATTGAAACGATAACCATTCAATTTTCCAGGGTATACACTACTGTGATACCAGGTCAAACAGTCGTTTATTGTCTGATTGGCCAAATAATCAGCTGAAAACACAGTAAGGCCTGATTCACTAAGGAGAGTAAAGCAAAAAAAATCAGTAACTTTTCACCTTGGCAAGACTATGTTGCATTGGAGGGGGAGGTAAATTGAAAATGTACTGCAATAATATGGATTTCTCTTTAAAACCCTATGGGGGGGGGCAAAGGGAAATTGGCATTGTTGCGCTACTGAGTAGTACCTTCACCAGCCGTTCCGGAGCGTAACCGTGATCACCGGACCTAATTGAATATGCCCCATTGTGTATAAGAATGAATTGTTAATGCAGATCTGTACTGTGCTGGAAGGGGGGGGGGGGTATTATTATTTGTTTTATTAATATAGCATAACAAATAATTAAATAAAAGGTAAGAAAGTCCTGCTCAGTAGAGCTTACAGCCTAAAGGAGTTTAGGGACATTAGACATAAGGTATAAGTGCTTGTATTGTACAACGGACCAGCCTTATTGGAGACTCCCAATTTCCAAGGAGAGCAAGCCAGCCTCCCACCTCCAGCCTACGTCCTAGTGAAGTGCCCTGTTATGGGGGCCTCCATGACGTAATTTGTCACTAATCTACCACCCTGTCCCCCTCTGCAGCTGAAGTGCATGTCTACTCCAGCGTCTCCCAGGGGGGACAAAAATAAATTGCTGACAAGCATGGTTACAGGCTACCACTGTATACGAAACTGCTACATGAAGTGATCACCCAGCTAGTTCCTCTGCAAGCACAGAAACAAACTGCATTTAGAGTTCATGGGCGATCACTACTGACGTTAAAACACTGTTCTATTTATTCACAAAGTTAATTCCAGCCTTGTACAGTTACAAAACACAGAAACTTTTAAAAATATATTTTCCCTAATTTTGCATATTATATCTTATAGAATGGAGTTAAGAAATATTTATTTGTATACAGTCAAGTCCATAAATATTGGGACATTGAAACAATTATAATATTTTGGGCTCTATACACCACCACAATGGATTTGAAATGAAACAAACAAGATGTGCTTTAACTGCAGACTTTCAGCTTTAATTTGAGGGAATTTACATCCAAATCAGGTGAACAGTGTAGGAATTACAACGGTTTCTATATGTGCCTCCCCCTTTTTAAGAGACCAAAAGTAATGGGACAAACTAAACAATCCTACATCAAACTTTCACTTTTTAATACTTTGTTGCAAATCCTTTGCAATCAATTACAGCCTGAAGTCTGGAACGCATAGACATCACCAGACGCTGGGTTTCATCCCTGCTGATGCTCTGCCAGGCCTCTACTGCAAAAGTCTTCAGTTCCTGCTTGTTCTTGGGGTATTTTCCCTTCAGTTTTGTCTTCATCAAGTGAAATGCATGGTCAATCGGATTTAGGTCAGGTGATTGACTTGGCCATTGCATAACATTCTACTTGTTAGCCTTAAAAAACTCTTATGTTACTTTTGCAGTATGCTTCGGGTCATTCTCCATCTGCACTGTGAACCGCCTTCCAATGAGTTCTGAAGCATTTGACTGAATATGAGCAGATAATATTGCCCGAAACACTTCACAATTCATCCTGCTGCTTTTGTCAGCAGTCACATCATCAATAAATACAAAGGAACCAGTTCCATTGGCAGCCATACATGCCCACACCATGACACTACCACCACCATGCTTCACTGATGAGGTGGAATGTTTTGGATCATGAGTAGTTCCTTTCCTTCTCCATACTCTTCTCTTCCCATCACTCTGGTACAAGTTGATCTTTGTCTCATCTGTCCATAGGATGTTGTTCCAGAACTGTAATGGCTTTTTTAGATGTTGTTTGCCAAACTCTAATCTGGTCTTCCTGTTTTTGTGGCTCACAAATGATTTACATCTTGTGGTGAACCCTCTATATTCACTCTTGTGAAGTCTTCTCTTGATTGTTGACTTTGACACATACACACCTACCTCCTGGAGAGTGTTCTTGATTTGGACAACTGTTGTGAAGGGGTTTTTCTTCACCAGGGAAAAAATTCTTCTGTCATCCACCACAGTTGTTTTCCTGGTCTTCCGGATCTTTTGGTGTTGCTGAGCTCTCCAGTGCGTTCTTTCTTTTTAAGAATGTTCCAAACAGTTGATTTGGCCACACCTAATTTTTTTGCTATCTCTCTGATGAGTTTGTTTTGCTTTTTCAGCCTAATGATGGCTTGCTTCACTGATAGCGACAGCTCTTTGGATCTCAAATTGAGAGTCGACAAGCAACAGATTCTAAATGCAAATGTCACACCTAGAATCACCTCCAGACCTTTTACCTGCTTAATTGATGATGAAATAATGAGGGAATAGCCCACACATGTCCATGAAATAGGTTTTGAGTCGATTATCCCATTACTTTTGGTCCCTTAAAAAGTGGGAGGCACATATAGAAACCGTTGTAATTCCTACACCGTTCACCTGATTTGGATGTAAATACCCTCAAATTAAAGCTGAAAGTCTGCAGTTAAATTGCATCTTATTAGTTTCATTTCAAATCCATTGTGGTGGTGTATGGAGCCCAAAATATAAAAATTGTGTTAATGTCCCAATATTTATGAACGACTGTATATTACCAAAAGTCAATTAGTGTTCACCATTTGTTTCTTGTTTATATGAATATATTTATATTACTAAATAGTTACATTGTGACACATTTCCATTGCTACAAGTATGGTAGCCATTGAAACTGCCCATGTCCTGGTGCATTGTTGTCCTGGTGTATTGTTGGTTACATTTCATTATCAGCACTGAAACACGTTCAGACAGTGGGTGTATTGAATTCATGCTCTCCAAGTAGGCAGAAATCTGATCATTCGTAAGTGTACCATTTTTCTCTTGTTTACTACTTTTTATTTTACAAGAACCTATTGTATAATATCTGTGTCTGTCATTTTTTGTTAATTGTTTCATTGTTTATTAAATCACACTTAATAAGTTCAGTTCAGTGTGTTCTTATGAATTAAAGTGTCTGACTTAGCTTAGATTTAGAACCCTATATAGTTGAAACAGAGGAGATCATTTAGTTTATGATAACTCTGGGTCAGGGGAGAGCGTTTGGTTTATGATCATTCTGATTAAATTAAGTTGTGATACATTACTCTAGATTAGTTTAGATAGAAGGAGAACCGAAGGCTTACTGAGTAGGAATGTTAGCTCTTCAAACCAAACCTTGGTAGGGGTATAATTGGCTCAGGTGAGTGCTGAATCATGACAAACTGGTGTGGAATTTTAACTGAAAAGCCCAGTTATCTTCTAAAGATGGAGAAATGCTAATGTTTATAAAAATAATACAAAGATGGATAAAACCATACTGTGCAAGATTCATAAAACCAATAACTGTGCCATTAAAAATTTACTGTGTTTAACATTTCATAGGAACAGTTAGATATTCTGCAACAAGTTAAAACACGATTCCATATTAAATTGCAGACATTTTTGTCCTAAATGTTTACGCTTCCAGTACAACTTTCTTGAGATATGTTGACTTATTCACTTTTTTTTCTTAACGTATAAAAAAAGTGTGGCTCCAAAGTGTAAACAGTGCATTTTGTTAAAACAACAACATTATGGGCTTAGTTCGTGTTTGGACAAAACCTGCATGTGCGCCTATATTCAAATCCAAACGATAAGTTCTGCTGTGAATACAGTACACACGTACTTACGACATGTAAAGCGCATCGAAGTGTAACTGTATATTATCTTTTTGTATTGTGTTTGGAGCAATTGTACTTTTTCACTATATGTGTGTTTACACCTAATTCATATGTGAACTCACATGCGTACATTTCCTTAATTACTCCTTTTAGTTCTAAAACACTGATATTTCTTGGCAAGTAATATTAACAACATTACCTCATTATACTACACTGTTCCATGTTAACAATTACCCCTTTATCACAGCTTTTAATATCAAATATGTTATTATTATACATTTGCTTTCCAAAAAACACAAACACAATTTTTTAAGAACAGAAAATTTTTATAAAACAAAACCAAATTTTAAACATGTAACCAATGTAAAAAAAATATAAAAAAATAAATGTATTTATTTGCAATTGTGAACTTACACCTGGCCAGCTCCCTCCTAATGTCCGCAAGGAGCTGCGGTTGCCTCCTGTGAAGGTCACTCCCGTGACGCTGAAGCTGAGCAACAGACCGCCTGCTGCCCACACTGCACCGCAAATATTGTTTGACTGCCCTATATGCTTGATTGTTTGGAGCATTGTGGACATACTGGGGTACTGGCTTCAAAAAATGGTCCATGACACGTGTCAGGGCCTGGAGCTCTGGCCATGAAAAGCTAGAAGACTTCATGTTTGCAAGTGAATGAGGCTTTTCAACATTCTCCTCGGTGATTGGCTCGCAGGACATGTGTGGGCGTAAGCATGTAAGTTGCGGTTCCATTCAAGACCATATCTAAAATGGCGAATAGACTTTTTTTTTCCAATTGTCCAAATTGGAATACCTGTTATATCCCTTCAAACAGAATAGTGGGTCTTGCCAACACAATTAGGATCGTTCCAATGCCTAGGCATTCGCACACAACAAATGGAGGGAGAATATGTCTCTGCATACATTATATAAAGCTGTAGAGACAAGGATTGTCCTGTCATTTGGGGATTTACTTTCAAATTTGGAATTAGAAGGTTTTGTAATTTTGTAGGATGTCCCATTCAGAGGTAGAGACGCCTGGCCCCAGTCAAGCATCCGCTAGGCATAGACAGTACAACTTCAGCTACAAAAATGTTGAGGTGCCACCAGCACTGCATTTGGGAGGATATTACTGAGTGGGTCAGCACTGTGGCTCCTATTCGGAGATCTGTCACTGAGGGCAAAAAGAGGTAACTGAACACAAATGTTTTCAATTAGATTATGCTTAGAATACATTTTAAAAATGTTCACGTTTTTTCAGTATTGTCAAACATCCAAATGTTGTGCAAGGCATATGAATAACAAACCTATACATAATATAATATTCTTTATAATTCCCTTGTGATCTCCAGTAGAACTGAGAATATTGGACCAGTGTGTTTTACTTGTGTTTGTGTGTGCCACTAATTTGCCTTTTTTCAAAAGAAAAATGCATTGTTTTGAAAAAAAAAAGGTTTCCTTGTTTACCTGTACATTATTATTATTATTACTATTATTATTAATTTTTATTTATAAGGCGCAACAAGGTGTCCGTAGCACCGTACAGGGACAAACAAATTACAATACAATGGGAGACAGCACAGCACAGTACAGTAAACACAGTAACTCAATAAGCTCAATGCACAGCTAGAGAGGGCGGGGAAGGGGGAGGGAGGATCCGCAAACATCTATAACATCTATTTACATCTATTGTAAGCATTCAATTTTAAGTTAACCCAAATGGTACTTACATGAAAAGTAACTTTAAATCACATATGCCTTGAAGGCCAAAAATTCTTGCAACTTTGGATGACCAGGATCAACATCATCTTCCTCCTGTCCACCACGGCAACAGAATCAGGCTTTTTAAAAGCCTGAAAGTCCATTCTATAACCAATCTGGTTGAGGTATGTGCAGCATTGTATGCAACCTCTTGTTCTGTGTATGGATGTAGAGTGATGTCCCTAGGATGGAAAGGGCAAGCACTGTCTCATTTGAAGAGAATTAAAAGGTAACTACATGTTATAACCAATGAGGGAGAAATTTTAACATGTTATGACACTATTATAATCCAACAGTATTCCACGCATTTTTATAAGTATATCATAATGCTGAGAGTGTTAACATTTTGCCAAGGTTCTAAACAAACCTATTATTAGTCCTGTGTATACAAGTCTATTTATGAAAAAAAAAGACAAACATAGTTATGAACAAAATGGGGACAATAGAAGTCTCCCTCCATTGGCTTTTTATAGTGTTGTTTGATGAGAAGAGTGAAGTCAGTTGTGCAGGTAAATTAGCAATCATTCCATTAGAATATGAGAGGCAATGCTGTGTTTGGTCATCACTATCATCCGTCAGTTACACCTGGCCTGGAGCGGGAGCAAACCCTACTGAAAAGAAGCGTGCTTCTGACATTACCAGTACTGGAATTAGCTGCGTCTGTGTGGGAACGCACTTATTGTACCTGGGCTACGCTAGTTCTCCCCTTCTCTCCCCGGGTCCGCCCTTGAAGTTATAGGCAGTTGTGAGTGTCATTTGTGTTCGGATATGAATTGTATGCAATATCCCTCATTGGTGTAAGTCCCATTCTGGCACATGCACAGAGCTATTTCAGGCAAGATACTTATGTCCAAAGATGATCCAGGCCCTATATGATTACAACAAATTCTGCAGATCCTGCCTGACATTGCTTATCTAAAACATGTTTGCAGTGCTTCTGATTTTTTTTCCACATTTCCTCAGCACCATACCAAGCCTTGCCCCTCCACAAACCACAGCCAATATTACAATCTGTAAAGGTGCAACAGGTATGCCCACAGCAAATGAAAGCTGCAACTTCTTCGAACTGGAAATAGGCTTTATTTACTGAGCTGTATGTTAAAGGTTATATTACCTTCTGCAAACCTCCTCTTTCGTTGTTAGATAGTAACTAAAAAAAGAGTTTGAAAAAAAAAGGATACAGGAGCGAGATTGTTAAAGTTTTCATCCATATTTTTCACTCTACTCACACAATCAGGCCCACAAAGGACTGTAATATATTTTGCACTGTTAAAACTTATTTAATTGCAAATGAAACAGTAACGGAACAGTATTCTGTCAGGGATAGCTGCCTCTGATCTAATAACTTATCAAATAATCAAACAGTCACACAATATATCACTTCTAGTTTGTCAAGAAACCACTCCTGACAACCTGTACCTGTCACCAACTGCACTCAGCGCACTCAAAACTTGTAAGTTTACAGTAAGGCAACACACAGGATTCCAGGCTCAATCTCACTCTCACCTATTTCTTCAGCTAAAGATATAACTGGTCCCTTTTCCCAACACAAGCATACACTACCACACCTCTCCCCAACTGTCATTTGCTACGTATAAGGCCCGTAGCAAACTTATGCCTTAAATACTCAATTGCGCCCACTATGCGCTCTGATAGCTTAAAGAGTTAACACTTCCCACACTGGTATTTAAAGGCTTAACACAGCCAAGCAATCAACCTATTCTAAACAGGCAGTGAATTTGTTTAGAGCAATAAGGACAGCACTTATTAAATGTTAGCTTTAATATACAAAGGTAGAATGTTTACAGGTTATAAAAACAATTAATAATAGAGGACAAAATTTACACAAAACATCTAAAATAAAAGGATAAAGTTCCAGAGTATAAACTTACATACGAGTTGTATTCTCTGCGACAAGGGAAATTGGCTTGGAAGATAGACAGCTTATCAATGTTGACTTGATTTCCAAAAAGACTAACAATTTCTTGCAAGTGGTTTCATCTTTTTAAAGACACTTTGTCACTTTTCCCCTCCTACTGTGAAGTGATCCCCAAAGGAGGCCTGTGACACATTTTACAGCCAAGATTTACATCTTCCCTGTTTAATGCCCATTACTAAAAATGTAACATATCTTTCCTGGGGAGTGTCACACAGACCCAGTTTTATTATGTATAGATTGAATACAAATTTATTGATTTATTGATACCAAACAGGCATAGGTCCAGTGTATTAGTTGAGTTGATATTCATTTTATCTCATTCTCTGCGTTACTGAAAATTTTATAGGATGTATAGATTGCCCTTCTTCATCCTATTTATGAATATTTGCTTGATCGCTAATTATATTGATTGTAAGCAGTTAATTTTAAAATGCAGTTATATTTGTCTATATACAAAATTGCAAGCCATGGTCACACAGCTTATGTCTCTTTATGTGAAACTCCTGCTAGGAATGGTTCCCTAACGACTGTTCAGTTCCCCTATAGGTGACAATGTTATCTTGTAACACAGGCCAGTACATCTGGCATCTCATTTTACAGCTTAGCTTACAAAATTCATTAATTTGATATACAGCATTTACAATGCAATTCCTTATGATTATGCTTTATTCACCACAGTTATGTTATTTGTTAATCCTTTTAACTGTAATTCCTCCCATTTCACTTTATAATTAGTAACAATTATAAGGCATTACCAGAAAACATTCAGATTGTTAAAGGGTGAAGGGTTACCTAATAGAATGGCAAATGCGTTGAGGACCATTTAATAACGTATTTATGACTACCACTGTCAACAAACTCCTTACAAAGGTAGTTCAGGTTTAACCCAAGGATTAGGCTTCCTATTCAGCTCCACATTCACAGGACCAATGTTTATATAATAAGCTTATTCTTATAAATTCAAGAATGACTACACGCAAGATGTATCTTCATTTAAAATGTTTTGTACTCTCGATCAACATTCTAATTGTAACACACTTATGCATAATATAAAACAGTTTCAGTAAACAAAGTATATTATACAACATCAAAAGATTTTGTTTATTCTATTCACATAGTTTTTATAGCATTGATGTTAATACAATACAATATATTCATTGCCTGCTTTATAAATGTATAAATTATTGTATAAATGTGTGTGTACTTGTGTCAGAATCACTGTTTAAGGGTGTGTGTACGTGAGCATGTATTGTGTGGTGTGACGGTGTGCCTGAATCAATTTTACCTATTATGTTGTGGGTACAAGCTTGCATTGTGTGCATTGTGTGTAGTGTGTGGTGAGGGGGGTTGTGGGTAAGGCAAATAACGCCCGTCCTCCATTTTTTCTCCCTCAAGACAAGGTGGAGACTCCTAATACAAATAACACAGCATAATACTTCCATATGGCCCACAGAAACTTCACAACATTATAAACCTCATATACCATTTATATCTCATAGTACTCATGTCCATTTTAAATGAACCATAACCATATATTCTCACCTTATTTCATTTATATCACATACAATCACCAACTATACATATTCCATTCAAACAACATATTCCTCTGTCACTGTACCCCAGAAATTGAATGTAAGATCCTTATCACAGATATTTCAGTGAATGGTTCTCTATTCTTCTCATTGCACTATTGCTCTGATTCATTGACAGTACACACATATTTTAGCGGACAAGTTATTTTCTTTGGGTGTTCCCTTTAAATATGTATTACACAAATTAATCTTGGGATTGTTAGGAGCACATTTATCGACCACTGCATAAAATGAAAAATAGTTTTCAATCCTTATCGCATTGATAAGGATTGAACTATTTCTCATATTCATGAAAAAAGCAACACAGGAACAGCAGTTCCAAAAAACTGCTGTTCCTGTGAAGGGGAAAACATACTTACCACGGCCTCTTCACTTCCAAAGAAGTATACGATCCACGGGGTTCTCTTCTCATTCCAGTGCGCATGGGCCAGCTGAAAACCTTGGGCATGCGCACAACCATCTCTCCTCTCTCTCTGCAACTATAGAGCAGAGCTGACAGCACTGAAACTGTTCAATTATGATAATGTATGCCAGCTTCAGCTAAAAAAATTATAAAATATTTTTATCAAACTTTAGTAAATAGTGATACTGGGCAGTGTCTATACACTGCTATGGGGGCAGCTCAGGAAAACAAAGAGATATGCAAAGCAGCAGATATCTATGATATCTACTGCGATGCAGTGATGGTAAATAATAATTTTGAGGTTAATCCCTGAAAACGTCAGTTTTCGGGGATGGAACACATTTTTTACTTTCATAAATAGGCCCCTATGACTCAATTTTACTTTGGTTATTTGAAAACTGCAAGTCTTTGCATTCACCATTCTCAGAGATAATGGTGAACAATTATTATCCTATTCATCTACATGAGCTGTAGCTGCTTCAATCACTTCCCTAGAAACTATGTGATTCTTTAAAGACATCTCTCTCTTTAGATAAGCACTGTACACAGCCTTCAACTCCTTTCACACACTGATCGAGCACATGGAGTGCAGCTAGTAATAGCTATCCATGCTCTCTAGTTGCTTTCTGCCCTGTGCTTTGAATCCAGCCTGAGCTCAAGTCATTTATTTTTCTCATGACTACGTGTTACCACTCCCTCAAGTTCATGTCATGCAGTCAGCACAGCCCACACACTTACCTGACCATCTACTGATGTGGGTCCACCTGAGTATGTGACTCTCTTTTTCATTCTCAACCCCAAACAAAGGCATTCTCTTTCAAAGTTTCCATTGTCTCCGCTCACAGCGCTATTTGAAAAAAAGAGCACTTAATTTAAGGTTGGGGCGGTCCAAAAGAGAAATAGACCAACACGCAAAAATAAATCAAAGTACTTACATTTATAATCTTACATACCCCAGTGTCCAAGGAACAACGGACATGTCCCTGTAACTTGACCGTGGCAAGTTTTAATTCAGCACCCTACCCATAAGCAGCTCCTAAGTTATCAGGGTATGAGGCAAGCACATGATCATAACAAGTATAAACAAAAACAAGGGGGACATTTAAAACAAAAAATTTACCTTACAATTTATCATATACATGACTTAAAATTCCCCAGCTGACCATCTGCATCACTGCTAACTCTTTCAAAAGTGTATTACAGTGCTTACACCTAGAGATGGGCGGGTCCGGTTCCCCAAGAACCGAACCCACCCGAACTTTGGGTATCCGAGTACCGAGCCGAGTAGGAATCCAAATTGAGGCCGAACATCAGTGTGACGTCGTCGGATCTTGGGGCTCGGTTTTCGCGATACTTGAAGATTATAAATACATGCCTCCACAGCAATCCATCGCCATTTGACAGAGGGAGAGAGCAGGGTGTAATCACAGGCTGATTAGAGCAGGGACAGAGAATACAATATTCTTATTCCAATTGAGCTATCAAAAATCGCTAGAGAAGAGAGGAGGATAGAGGATTTTTTTTCAATATTTGGCACTCCCTAGTGCTTTTGGGGTGTCCCCCATAATTGTGCATAAATATTTTTGGCTGTCAAAATTACTATCTGTCAGCAGTATCTTACCAAATAATTTTTAGCACTGCAAATGCTTTGGGCTGAGAATGGATTCAAAGCAGTCCACATATTATGAGCAGAATGAGCAACCAGGTTCTGTCACTAGTCCTGATGTTAGTGTTCCCAGTACGTAATCTGGGCAAGGCGATGTCAAACTACACCGTATTTCGAAATCAGTCCAAAAAACAAAAACAAAACTTTTTTTTCCTGTGTTGAAGCGAAAAAGAAGTGTTACTGAGCAAAAGTTAAGTGCCGATAAAAAAAAAATTGCCAACGTGCCATTCTACACACGCAGTGGCAAAGAGAGAATGAGGCCTTCACCTTTGGCTATTAGTGGCAGATCCCAAAAAGTTACCGAGCCTATAATTGGTGCACAACTACTGTTATGCGTCAAAGCCGAGCTGCAAGATAACAGTAAGGCATTAGAGGATAATGTTTGCTCTGATTCATAAATTACACCAATCCCTGTGGAGAGTCCATCCAACAGTGGGATGTCTAATCGTGAGCATTCTGCTGATGTGTGCCTTAATAGCCCGAGTGTAGCCGGTGATACACAAATTGAGGATGCCACTTTGGAATTAGAAGAGGATGAGGGGGAGATTTGTGTAGGTGACGAGGGCGCTAATGAGGATGTTGATGAGGATGAGGTTGTTTGTGTAAGTCCTGCACCAGTGGCACGTGACAAGAAAAAGGCCATTGTCATGCCTGGCCATAAAACAAAAAAAATCCACTTCTTATGTGTGGAATTATTTCTACCCAAATCCAGACAACAACTGTATAGCCATTTGTAGTGTATGTCAAGCCACAGTCAGTCGAGGGAGGGACCTTAACCATCTTGGAACCTCGTCTATGTTACGCCATTTAACGAAAGTTCATGGCAAAGTGTTGGGAAAAGCTGAAAGTTCTTCCAAAAAAAATTACAAGCACTCCATCATCAGCTAAGACCCTCCGGTCACCGACATACTGACGGCTACAAAATACACCCACCACACCATTCTCATCAATATCCTCAGTAGCGCTCGGAGTTAGCCCGGCATCCCACTTAAGGCTGAATGACTCCTGCACTATTATTGATTCCTCTGAAGAAAGTGTTAGTCCCACTGCTGCTGCTGTTGCTGCTGCTGGGGGTGAATTGTCATCCCAGAGGCAGGTCAAGAAAATGAGCAGTCCTACATTTCAGCAATTAACTGTGAAACAATCATTTTCGAGGGGAAGCAAATATGACAGCAGTCACCCAGTCGCCAAGCGAATCACAGACGCCATGGCTGCAATGTTAGTGTTAGATCTGCGTCCAATCTCCACAATAAATGAAGCTGGCAGGCCACTCTTTGTATCACCGGCTTCACTAACAGGCATACAGCTGACAATTTGTTACGCAAACTGAGAGATGTGATTGATGCATGGCTTATACCACTTGGACTTTCCCCAGGGTATGTCATTTCTGATAACGCCAACAATATAGTGCGAGCATTACAGCTGGGTGATTTCCAACACATTCCCTGTTTTGCTCACACCATCAACTTAGTGGTGCAGAGCTTCCTACAAAATAACCGTGAGGTGCAGGAGATGCTTTCGGTGGCCCGTAAAAATTCAGGCCATTTCAGGCATTCAGCCACAGCATGTAGGAGATTACAACAGCTCCAAGAGCAGTTTAACTTGCCCTGCCACCAACTTAAGCAAGAGGTGGTAACTAGGTGGAATTCCACCCTGTACATGCTTCAGAGGATGGAGGAACAGCGCAAAGCCATCCAAGCATATTGCACAAGCCATGACATTGGGAAAGGAGGGTGGATGTATTTCACTCTTGCACAGTGGGGAATCCTTTCAGTGCTGTGAAAGGTGCTGAAACCATTTGAAGTTGTGACGTGTGAGGTGAGTGCAGACTCTGCTAGTTTGAGCCAAGTCATTCCTTTAGACTATTGGAAAAGCAGCTTGAGAAAATAAAGGAGGAGTTGAAAGCAAGTAATTCAGCAAGTATGTTGGCCTTGTCGATCAAGTACTTCATTTGCTTCACAATGATCCTTGAGTTATTAAGATCTTGAACTCGGATCAGTACGTTTTGGCCACTGTGCTTGATCCAAGGTTTAAGACCTACATTGAGTCTTTACTTGTAAATGAACGAGATGTGAACTTTTGCAAGGAGCTATTGCTCAGCAAGTTGGCCGCTGAACTGGGACTCGGCTTGACGACGTGTCCTCCTTCACTTTCTCAAGCTGCTGCTGCTCGTAAAAAATAAAATTTCCCAAAAAGAAGCAGGGAAGACACAGGGGGCAGACCAGAACAATTTAACATCTGGGCTGGTTTGAAGGATTTTTCAAAAAAAGGTGTCACTTTGCCCATAACTCCATCCTATACGAGTATAAACATGCAAAGAATGGTGGAGGATTACTTTCAAGAGGTAGTTGATATGGAAATGTCAGACAGTCCCTTTCCTTACTGGGAAGAAAAGCAGGCCATTTGGAAACCCATGTACAAACTTGCTTTGCAATACTTAAGCTGCCCACCCTCTAGTGTGTACTCTGAACGAGTGTTCAGCACAGCAGGGAATTTAGTCAGTGATCGCCGTAGAAGGTGACTTCCTAAAAATGTGGAGAAAATGATGTTTATAAAAATGAACTACATCTTCCACGAGGAAGGCCTTCACCATCCAAGAACTGACTGTTCTCTAATGGCGGATTCAAACGGCAATGAATTGATAGTCTGTGATGATGACGTACACACTGATGAGGGTGAAGCTGAAGATGATGATGATAACATCTTTTTAAAACTTTCTATGTAAGTGTAGGGTGCAATCTACCCCCAAAGAGGAAAGGTACTTGCGGCATTTCCATATCACGTACCGTCTTGAAAGGCTGCTGTTTGGGCAATTTATCCTTAAGGGTAGGGTGTCATAGACAGAGTGACCCCAAACTGGCTTTGTCCATTTCTCTTAATATTGTACAGTCTATAACGGCTGAATTTTTTGTTTTTTTCGACAAGTGGAGGGGGGCCTAGAGAGCCAGAAACCAAACTGGCTTTGTCCATTTCAATTAATATTGTACAGTCTATAACGGCTGAATTTTTTGGTTTTGTAAACAATTGGAGGGGGGCCTATAGAGACAGAAAGAAAACTGCCTTTTTCCATTTCTTTACATATTTAACTATAAGTGTAGGGTGTAATATACATCCAAAGACGATGGCTGCATTGCCAATATGCATAGATGGAGAGGAAGACAATCTGTTTTGTGTGTAGAATAAATGAAGGCCTACCTACCAGGAATAAAACTGTTTTTTGGATGATTTATTACCTCTACAATTAGATTACTTATCTATGAAACAGTTGGAGCACTAAATTGGGTTATTTTAGGCCCAAAAACATTGATTTTCCAACAAAATAGCAAAACAAAACCAAACAAAACCAAAACCAAAAATCGCAATGGCGGTTTTGCAAAACCAAAACCAAAACACAACGGTAATCCAGATCCAAAACCGAATCCAAAACCAAAACACGGGGTCAGTGACCATCTCGACTTACACCATAGAGCTATCACTACTGCTTTTTGGCATTTTCTGGAAGCCCTTTGAATTTAAACAGCATTGAAATGCCCCCAACTTCCCTCTTCTATTTTAAGGGGTATTTTCTTCTCTTTTCCATGTTGGAATATTAGTTTTACCTCTTATATTAATGTTAAAATATCAGTGTAAAATAATGTTAATGTTTCATTGGTTTAACTAGCTCACATGTAACGTTTGGTGACATGTAAAGTTTGGACACATGAAAAGATTGGTCACAGATGTTGATTTACAAACGTGATCCTTCTATGATTAATTAGCTCTCAGTTGCCTGTCAAGTTAACAAATTGCTTGATGGCTGACATGGCATGGTGTCTGTGTAAAAGATAAATGTTCTTTTAGTGTCAATGTATTACATTTATTTCATAAACAGATGTTGACTTCCTGGCCCAGTCTGATAAGTCCCCTGGTAGGGTTGACTAGCTCACTTTTCCCATAAAATTACCAAACGGCTTGATCACTGGCAAAGCTATCAGCTGCCTCTGTGTCATACAAGAAACCTGATGAGGTGCTTGTGTAAAAGCTGAAAAATGCTCCTTTATGGATATTGAAGAGGTGGTGAATTCTGGGCCTTCAGTGGGGTTGAGTAGCTCATATACCCCGATCAAGTTAACAAATGGCTTGATGGATGACATGGCTAGCAGCTCATTTGTCATACAAGTACTTGGAGGTAGTGCTGGTAGCTGTCACAGACTGAAGCAGGTATCATGCACCCATTGTTTTGTGAGTGATTGACATTGGCTTACATTAGTTCTAGAATCTAATGGGCAACTGGTCTTCAACCAATATTACTGCAAGAAGGTGTTGATATTTCATGTGAGTCACATACAGGTTGCAATCACCACGTTTGCCTCACTAGGTAGCATCGGACTATGGACAAACCAGTAGTTACAGACAGCAAGCACAAGAAAGGTAAGGTAAAAGCTGTGTCAGAAATGGCAATAACAACAATAAAACTCACAACACTGATTGCTCAGAGGTTCCCTCTGAAAGACCCTAAAAGTACACCCACCAAGAGCAGCAAGTTACAATAGCTAAAATGTTCCTTTTATAGATTTTAGGCTAGTTTAGTGAACAGATAGTAACTTGTGGAGACAGTCTTATATGCCCTTCTGTGGTGTTGACTTGCTCTCATTTGCCCAATTTAATAATCAACTTAAGAGCTGAGTAGCTCATCCTGTAAATAAGTACCCTGAGGTAGTGATTTATAAAAAGCTAAACATGTTCCTTTCATGGCTGTAGAGCTTGTTGGTGAGTAGATGGTGACTTCCAGGCATGGGTTTAGAAGTCCTCTTGTGGGGTTTTCTAGTTATCATTTGCTCATCAAGTTAACAACTGACTTGACGGTCTACATCAAATCCAGTGTCATACAAATACCTTGATATTTTGTTTGTGTAAAAGATAAAAATGCTCCTTTTATGCATCTGAAGTTTATTTGGTGAACAGATGGAGACATCCTGGCTCTAGCTTATAGAAATCTCCATCTCATCTATCTTACTCCTCTTGATATGGTTACATTTGCCCATAAAGTTACCAAATGGCTTCAGAACTGATTAGTTAAACGGCTCACAAAAGTGGTGCCTCTGTGAAATCGATAAAGTTTCTATGATGAGCAGATGGTAACTTCAGGTCATGCTCCCATTCGCCATTCCTTGGATAGGCTAGCTAAAGCTTGCCCATCAATTTAATACAGTGTGAGAACGGACATTGCTAGCAGCTCATCTTGTGTCTTGTTATGGAACCACCCACCAGTGGTGATTGTGTCAAGACAAAAAATATGTTTAAAAGGTGCTTAAAGTTTATTTTATCCTTGTAATAAGAGAGACAGCATTTCTCAGACATAGACAAAAATATTGTCTTTATTGCCAGAAACAGTGATTGAGGTGTGTAGTTACATGAGAGTTATATAGATAAATAGCGAAAACATGCTAATTACGTGAATGTGGACTTGATAAGCTCAACAGCTCCTTCTATGTCATTGTCTTGCAATGTGGAAGTTACACAGGCACTCCGATTTAAAATGTATTCAGAGACGGATTGGTCATAGACGTTACCGGGATTTTTCCTGAAAAGTCGAGGGATTCTTGAGGCTAGCCTGGAGGCAGTGAGCCATTGACAGGCTGTGTGCACTTTCCTCACTAACACTATTAGAATTAATATACAACCATTGAGCCCTGCTGTGCCCTAAGATTGTTTTCCACTGACACTGCCAATTCTATAGTGATCAGTACTCCTAAAAAGGAAACGGGCCAGTTGATAACAAATAACAATCATTGGTTCAGACAAATACGAAGAACAGGACTAACATGGAGCTGACAAGCTCGGTGAGCAAGATCCGTGGTTCTGCATCTACTCCTAATGATATGGGGATTCTCAGATTCCTAAAGCAGAAAAAGTGGTAATTTTACCTTGTGAATAGAATTTGATATTTCTAACATACAGCTTGTTAGCTATTGACATTGCTATTAAAAAACCTTTCCTCTATTTATTGAAGGTGACAGCTATAAAAGGAAATGTTTTATACAACCTGTTGACACCATTATAAAGTGTCATAATTTCCAATTGCCATTATTGTAAACATTTGGTGGAATGTTTTTTTCTGCAGATAAAGTATATAGTGAATTAATGGTTCATTGATATGCTTACAGGTCAGTATAAGGTATTTTTTGATATGTTTGCTCTTTTATTTTTATGTTAAATTTTTGGTTATATATCTAATTTTTTTTAATAAATATTATGATTTTACAGTAATGTATCCTGATTTGATTATATATATTTTTAAACAATTCTAAGTGGTTAAAAAGCGTTATTTTTTTGTCCGCTTTTTGTGCACATGGTGAGCTGCAGCAGGTCCTGTAATCAATTGCTGAGCCTACAGTCTAGATTTATTGGTTATGGGGGAATTTAATTACGTTGTCCACATTTTCAGGTATTACAGAACCTCAACATTGTGGATTTATAGAGGTGTGAGGAGAAATCTGTGATGTTACATCGCCTTGAAATGTCTTCACGACTGTGCGGCTAATTGAATTCCCTCCAATATGTCTGCCTGTCTGTGGAAGGCTGCCTGCTTCATCTATTTCTCTTGGTGTGAACAGTTATGCCTAGCCAATGCCTTCTGAGTGAGACACGGGTTGAGGGCTGTGAGAGATAGGCTGAGACAGAGGCAGCTATGAGAGGGACAGGCTGAGACAGAGGCACCTTTGAAAGGGACAGGCTGAGAGAGAGGCAGCTATGAGAGGGACAGGCTGAGAGAAAGGCAGCTATGAGAGGGACAGGCTGAGAGAAAGGCAGCTATGAGAGGGACAGGCTGAAAGAGAGGCAGCTATGAGAGGGACAGGCTGAGAGAGAGGCAGCTTTGAGAGGGACAGGCTGAAAGAGAGGCAGCTATGAGAGGGACAGGCTGAAAGAGAGGCAGCTATGAGAGGGACAGGTCGAGAGAGAGGCAGCTATGAGAGGGACAGATCGAGAGAGAGGCAGCTATGAGAGGGACAGGCTGAGAGAAAGGCAGCTATGAGAGGGACAGGTCGAGAGAGAGGCAGCTTTGAGAGGGACAGGTCGAGAGAGAGGCAGTTATGAGAGGGACAGGCTGAGGGAGAGGCAGTTATGAGAGGGACAGGCTGAGGGAGAGGCAGCTATGAGAGGGACAGGCTGAAAGAGAGGCAGCTATGAGAGGGACAGGCTGAAAGAGAGGTAGCTATGAGAGGGACAGGCTGAGAGAGAGGCAGCTATGAGAGGGACAGGCTGAGAGAGAGGCAGCTATGAGAGGGACAGGTTGAGAGAGATCAGCCAGCTAAGAGAGGGACAGGCTGAGAGAGAGGCAGCTATGAGAGGGACAGGTTGAGAGAGGGACAGGCTGAGAGAGAGGCAGCTTTGAGAGGGACAGGCTGAGAGAGAGGCCGCTTTGAGAGGGACAGGCTGAGAGAGAGGCAGCTTTGAGAGGGACAGGCTGAGAGAGAGGCAGCTTTGAGAGGGACAGGATGAGAGAGAGGCAGCTTTGAGAGGGACAGGCTGAGAGAGAGGCAGCTTTGAGAGGGACAGGCTGAGAGAGAGGCAGCTATGAGAGGGACAGGCTGAGAGACAGGCAGCTATAAGATGGACAGGCTGAGAGAAAGGCAGCTATAAGATGGTGTCACGAACAGCACTCACCTGAGTCTGCGTGACGCATATGTGACACAGGGTCAACCACAAAGACAACCACCTGGTCTGTCTAAAATGATTAAATCCTTCCCTATCTATGCCACACACTAGCTTTGCGATACTAATTACCACCACCAAGGTTGTTTCGGATAAGAGCTGACACTCTTATTTAGGAAGCCTTCGGTTCTCCCTAGCATTAATCCAACACAATTTACTTTAATCAGAGTTTACTTAAACCACAAGGTTTGCACAGTTTCAATTAGGTAGCGTCTGGACCAAACTGTCGCGTGAATTCATAAGAACACAGAGACTAGAACTTATTAAGTGTAATTTAATATGGAAAATACATCCACAATGCTTAAGATAAAAAGATAATAAAATGACATACAAATAGAGTGCAATTGTTTCTTATAAAATAAAAAGGATAAAACACAGAATTGATACCTCACTTAGAATCAAGTTTGTGGTGCCGGGAGGAGCAGGAAAAAATGGAACCTCTTCAATTAAACTCCCTCAGAAGAAGAACCCAGGGTTACATTTTCAATACAGTTTTAAAGTCAAGCTACAGGGCCCCCCAGCCCCCTTCCCTGTGAGGTCAGAACCAACAGGATGGAAGAATGCAAATTAGGGTCTTATGACTTTGCTGTTTGAATACCTCTAAGTCAAGTTTTCTTTACACCGTCCTAACTTTTCAACAGTATGGTTTACGAACATGATTTTACCTTCACACAACAGGTCCTAAGTTTCCCTTCATCTGCATACCACACATGCCTCTGGTATGTATGATATTGGAGAAAAGGATATGATCTTCTCCTGTGCCCTTATTCAGCTTAAATCTGTCATTAACATACAACCCAGTCTCTGCAGTCGGCCTGTCTGGGGCCTCCCAAACATGTGTGAGATTTCATTGTCTTGCAAGAGATCTCCTCAAAGGCATTCACATTTGCCATCCTGCCATAAATGGTATAAGGTGCTACCCTTATCTACCAGCCCCCCTGGGTGGTTTAACATACACAAAACCCCTTGATCTAACAGCTCCTAAGAGAACCATGTCTCACTATTTCTAGGAAGTAATTCACAAACATATATTTGCAGATTTATGCCTAAAAATTAGCTTGCACATGACACCTCCCCGTTCTAGAGGGTGGCAGGGAAATTGTTACCTACAAGACGATTTTCCCTGCTCACCTGACACAAGGCTTTCGTTCTGACGGGATAATCCATCTGCATTACCATGGTGGCTCCCTTTTCGGTGCTGAACAGTGAAAGTGTATTGCTGGAGGGTCAAACTCCACCGGAGCAACTTCCCATTGTCCCCAGCCACCCTGTGCAACCAGCTGAGAGGGTTGTGATCTGTGATTACCGTAAAGTCCCGTCCGTACAGGTAGGACTGCAACTTTTGCAAGGCCCACACTATAGCTAAACACTCTTTTTCCACAACTGCGTAGGCCACCTCCCTGGGAAGCAGCTTCCGACTTAGGTACAGTATGGGGTGCTCTTCCCCTTGTTGATTCACTTGGCTGAGTACAGCTCCCAGCCCATAGTTGGAGGCATCCGTTTGCACTGTAAACCTCCGGTCAAAATCAGGAGCCTGCAATACTGGGGATTGGGTAAGTGCAGACTTCAATGCGGTGAATGCCTCTTCACAGTCTGGGGTCCAAGTCACCACTTGGGGCAACCTCTTTTTTGTAAGGTCAGTTAGGGGCTTAGCTAAGGAGCTATATTGGGGCACGAATTTTCGGTAATATCCAGCGGTCCCCAAAAAGGACATAACCTGTTTCTTGGTCTTAGGGGTGGGCCATGCAGCAATAGCATCTACCTTAGTTGGCTCGGGACGCAGGGTACCTCCTCCTACTCGGTGCCCCAAGTACTGCACCTCATTCATACCAATCTGACATTTCTCAGGTTTTATTGTTAAACCCGCCCCCGCTATTTTAGCTAGCACACTGCTCAAGTGGATCAAATGTTCTTCCCAGGTCTGGCTAAACACAGCAATGTCATCTAGGTAGGCTACAGCATACCTCTCTTGGCCCTCTAGCAGGCTATCAACAAGTCGCTGGAAGGAGGCAGGGGCATTTTTCATCCCAAAGGGCATGACCAGGAACTCATACAGACCAAACGGGGTGATAAATGCGGACCGCTCCTGAGCCTCAGGCGTCAGAGGGATCTGCCAATAACCCCTACTCAGATCCATAATGGTTATATAGCGAGCGTGGGCTAACCGTTCTAGCAATTCATCTATCCTGGGCATGGGATAGGCATCAAACACAGTAGCCTCATTTAACCTTCTATAATCCACACAGAACCGGGTTCCACCACATTTTTTGGGGATCAGCACTACTGGTGCAGCCCAGGAGCTGTGGGACTTTCTAATTACCCCTAACTCCAACATTTCTTCAATCTCCCTTTTCATATCTGTCTGCACTTCCAGGGAAACTCGATAAGCTGTCTGTCTGAGGGGAGGCTGATCGCCTGTGTTTACATGATGAGCAACTAGATGTGTTTGCCCTGGCTTCCCTGTGAAATGATTCTGATAGGGCCTCAATGTCACAAACAGCTGATCTAGCTGTACTTCTGTCAAGCTCTCACTACGCTGGGTGGTCTCTAATGATCTCCCACTCTTGGCAGAGGCTACTAAGTCTAACAAGGGGTCTGGCTCCTGGTCCTCTTCAGGTAAGCTACATACAGCTAATACAGAGACCCCCCTTTCGTGGTAGGCCTTGATCATGTTCACATGATATACCTTGTGCCTCTTCCGTCCCTCATCCCTGGCTACCACATAATTGACATCATTGATGCGTTGAACTATCAAGTAGGGACCCTCCCAAGCAGCCTGTAACTTATTCTGCCGCATAGGAACCAATACCAGAACTTTCTGACCCACTTCAAAGATACGCTCCCTAGCACTGCGGTCATACCATTGCTTCTGCTTAGTCTGGGCAGCCTTCAGATTACTATGCACCATCCCCATTAGGGATTGCATCCTCTCCCTGAACTGCACCACATAGTGGACCACGGAGGTTTCGGGGGTGATTAATTTCCCTTCCCAATCCTCTTTGATCAGATCTAAGGGACCGCGCACCCTGCGCCCATACAGGAGTTCAAAGGGGGAGAAGCCAGTGGATTCCTGCGGCACCTCCCTGTACGCAAACAGGAGGTGCGGCAGAAACCTCTCCCAGTCTCTCCCCTGGGACTCCACAAAGGTTCTGAGCATCTGTTTGAGAGTACCATTAAAACGCTCACACAGGCCATTAGTCTGTGGGTGGTAGGGGCTGGCTATGAGGTGTTCCACGTGCATCTTTTTGCAAAGGCTTTGCATTAAATTAGACATAAACTGTGTGCCCTGATCAGTTAACATTTCCTTGGGGAATCCTACCCTGGAGAAAATGGATATGAGGGCATCGGCCACCTTGTCAGCCCGTATGGAGGAGAGGGCCACCGCTTCGGGGTACCGTGTGGCATAGTCCACCACAGTGAGAATAAATTGTTTTCCAGAGCTGCTGGGAATGGCAAGGGGTCCTATAATGTCCACAGCTACCCGCTCAAAGGGTTCTGCTATTATTGGCAGGGGCACTAGAGGGGCGTGTCCCACATCACCAGGCTTCCCCACCATCTGACAGGCATGACAAGATCGACAATAATTGGCAATATCTTTGCCCATTTCTGGCCAGTAAAACTTTTGCTTTAAGCGAGACTTAGTTTTCTTTATGCCTAAATGCCCTGCCAGCGGGACCTCATGAGCTACCCTGAGTAACCCTTCCCGATACATAAGGGGTACCACTAGCCGTTTCTCCATCACCCCCGCCTCAGGTACATCTCTGGCTACACTTTCCTTATACAACCTTCCCTGTTCCCAAAACACTCTTTCTTTATCAGACTCAGTGGGAGGACTGCCTGCTAGGCACCTCAGTGTTTCCAGTGTAGTGTCAGTCTGCTGTGCTTGTTGAAAAGCCTGGCTTCTCACTTGCTGCTCAGTGTCTGGTGATAAAGGTAAGGCGTCTGTAACTGCAGGTGCTGGAGGGAGGGGGGTTAGAGGGGGAGCTTCTGGGTCAGAGGGACTTTCTACCTCTCTCTCAGGAGTTAATTGTGAGGACCTATCCTTCTCTGCTTGCCTACGTGTGACCACTGACACTGAGGAAATAGTTACATCCCCTAACTCCTTGGATACAGACAGTTGACCTAGGTCGGATACAATTGAGCAATCATTTTCCTTCTCACATCCTAGTTTACAGACTTCAGATACAACTGAACAAACATTTTCCCTGTCACATCCTGATACCTGGGAAAAAACATGGTTACGTTCAGAGTCCACAACATCACTACTAGCAACATAACGAGATAACATCCTGCCTAAATCAGTTCCAAGCAAAACATTTGTAGGAATATTGTCCGATACCCCGACTTCCCTTAGACCTCTTCCAGCACCCCAGTCCAGATAGACCCGGGCCATAGGCACAGCAGGGTGTATCCCTCCCACCCCGCGCACAGCAATAGTTTTCCCTGGAATTATATCCGATGACCCCACCAACTCTGAACGCACCAGGGTAACATCAGCACCCGTGTCTCTTAACCCCACAGTTACCTTGTCACCGACAGTGACCGTTTGCAGATTGTCATTCCGGCTCACTTGGGATCCCGCAACACACAGGACAGCTGGAGCAGACCGGGGAGGAGGTGGCCCCACAGTGGAGGCTGTAGATGTCTTTCGGTCTGGACAGGCGGCACTGAGGTGCCCTGTCCTGTTGCAAATAAAACAACGGCGGGTATCTCCCTGAACAGGCTTGGCCCCCACCCTCCCAAAAGATGAAGAAACAACAGCAGGTGAAGGTGCTCCTCCGGGCCGCTCCCCTTTCCAGGCAGACTGTCCTGGCACAAAAGTTCCTCTTTTAGCTGCAGGGGCCCGGGTGACAGTGTACTTGTCAGCCAGTCTAGCTGCTTCCGCAGATGATGCAGGGTCACGATCCACTACCCATTCCTTCACTTCAGCTGGGCACAAAGTCAGAAACTGCTCCTGGATCATCAAATCTTGCAGAGCATCAAAGGTGGTGATCTGTAGCCCTCCAACCCACTGTTTGAATGAAGCACACAGCTGGGCCACAAGTCCTGAATATGTGTCAGAGGCACTGCGTTTTAAATCTCTGAATTTCTGCCTATGCGCCTCTGGGGTGATGTTAAAGCGTTGCAACAGGGCACTTTTGATTGCCTCATAATTTCCGTCCATCTCAGGTGGAAGATCTGCAAAGGCTTCTAATGCTTTACCTCGCAAACCAGGGGTTAAATATTGTGCCCACTGATCTTTGGCCAGTCCATACTGTCTGCATGTCTTTTCAAAACCCCGCAAAAAAGTATCCAAATCCCCATCTTTTTCCAATACAGGGAAATTCTCAGGACGGGGCCTGCTAATACCAGCATCTCTGGTCTCTGGCTGGCGTTTGAGCTTCACAAGCTCCAGCTCATATCTCCTCTCTGCCTCTCGCTCGGCAGATTCTCTTTCTGCCTGTCGCTCTGCTTGGCGCTCCGCTGCCTCCATAGCAGCGCGCCTCTCTGCTGCCTCCATAGCAGCGTGCCTCTCTGCTGCCTCCATAGCAGCACGCCTCTCTGCTGCCTCCATAGCAGCGTGTCTCTCTCTCTCCTGACGGTCAGCAGCTTCCTTCTCCTGGAACTGCTGTATGAGTTGCATTTTAGTTGTAATGTCCGCTGGGCCCAAATATTGTAGGGCAGTTTGCAAATAAACATCCATAGCAGTGTCCACACATGAACCATTAGAATCATCCGAAATTAACAGTCCCTGGTTTTGAGGAATACCCACAGTCAGGTCCACTTCTGAGTTCTGGCTATTCTCTTCCTCGGACACAGCTGTGAGTTGCTGATCCCTCTGCACAAGAGCTTCAATCAATTGCTCCTTGCTTTTGCCACTGGTGGGAATTCCTCCATCCTCACAGTCTGAAATCAGCGCCTCCTTTGTCAAGCGTTTATATGCAGCCGCCATCTCCTCCGCTTAATGCCAAATAAAAAAAGATAAGAAAAAAAAGAGAAGGGGAGGGAAAGAAACAATTGCTGTATGTCTTATAATGTTTTAAGCATTGAGTTCAGTCTCTGGTGAATTAGTCTGTATTTCCTCTCTCAGGGATCACACAACCCTAATTCACTTAAATTCTTAAAAAAAAATTAAAAATATATCCCACAAGCTTGCCACCAATTTGTCACGAACAGCACTCACCTGAGTCTGCGTGACGCATATGTGACACAGGGTCAACCACAAAGACAACCACCTGGTCTGTCTAAAATGATTAAATCCTTCCCTATCTATGCCACACACTAGCTTTGCGATACTAATTACCACCACCAAGGTTGTTTCGGATAAGAGCTGACACTCTTATTTAGGAAGCCTTCGGTTCTCCCTAGCATTAATCCAACACAATTTACTTTAATCAGAGTTTACTTAAACCACAAGGTTTGCACAGTTTCAATTAGGTAGCGTCTGGACCAAACTGTCGCGTGAATTCATAAGAACACAGAGACTAGAACTTATTAAGTGTAATTTAATATGGAAAATACATCCACAATGCTTAAGATAAAAAGATAATAAAATGACATACAAATAGAGTGCAATTGTTTCTTATAAAATAAAAAGGATAAAACACAGAATTGATACCTCACTTAGAATCAAGTTTGTGGTGCCGGGAGGAGCAGGAAAAAATGGAACCTCTTCAATTAAACTCCCTCAGAAGAAGAACCCAGGGTTACATTTTCAATACAGTTTTAAAGTCAAGCTACAGGGCCCCCCAGCCCCCTTCCCTGTGAGGTCAGAACCAACAGGATGGAAGAATGCAAATTAGGGTCTTATGACTTTGCTGTTTGAATACCTCTAAGTCAAGTTTTCTTTACACCGTCCTAACTTTTCAACAGTATGGTTTACGAACATGATTTTACCTTCACACAACAGGTCCTAAGTTTCCCTTCATCTGCATACCACACATGCCTCTGGTATGTATGATATTGGAGAAAAGGATATGATCTTCTCCTGTGCCCTTATTCAGCTTAAATCTGTCATTAACATACAACCCAGTCTCTGCAGTCGGCCTGTCTGGGGCCTCCCAAACATGTGTGAGATTTCATTGTCTTGCAAGAGATCTCCTCAAAGGCATTCACATTTGCCATCCTGCCATAAATGGTATAAGGTGCTACCCTTATCTACCAGCCCCCCTGGGTGGTTTAACATACACAAAACCCCTTGATCTAACAGCTCCTAAGAGAACCATGTCTCACTATTTCTAGGAAGTAATTCACAAACATATATTTGCAGATTTATGCCTAAAAATTAGCTTGCACATGACAGATGGACAGGCTGAGAGAAAGGCAGCTATAAGATGGACAGGCTGAGAGAGAGGCAGCTATGAGAGGGACAGGTTGAGAGGGATCAGCCAGCTAAGAGAGGGACAGGCTGAGAGAGAGGCAGCTATGAGAGGGACAGGCTGAGAGAGAGGCAGCTATGAGAGGGACAGGCTGAGAGAGAGGCAGCTATGAGAGGGACAGGTTGAGAGAGAGGCAGCTTTGAGAGGGACAGGCTGAGAGAGAGGCAGCTATGAGAGGGACAGGCTGAGAGCTGAGAAAGAGGTGGATTTGAGAGACATGTCGAGAGAGAGAGAGAGACAGCTGTGAGAGAGACCTATGTGATAAAAACAGGCTGAGAGACAGAAAAGCTGAGAAATGAGCTTAGAGCTGTTAGAGACACCAGCTGAGAGATAAGCAGCTCTAAGTGGCAGGATGAGAGCTGAGAGACAGACTGAGAACTGGGAACCGCTGCTTGGATCTGCTGAAGATCTCTGGAGGAGCATAGCACAGAAATATCTCTCCAGCCCCATCCTTCCCTACGTTAGTCATAAACCATGGCCGCTGATGACAAGGTAACTGGTTTCCACATTCTCCAACCTCCCACATCTGACAAACATCCCCTCACCCATGGAATAACTTTTGAGCCTCAGAGTTCCCTCTTCCTCCTGCCTGGCAGCCCAAAAGGGAAATCCTCCAGCAAAGAACTGTCTCACTCTTAACAGGTTGCTTAGTTAAAGCCAGTTCCTCAGCACTAATGGGGCCTCCGCCATTGCCCCTGTGCAACTAGGCCTCAAAGGAAAGAGCCTGAAACAGGCTGAGAAGAACATCAGCATCTGCATGGCCTTGGCCTCAAATAAGTGTTTGAGAGAAGGGTTATGTCTCCTGCAACACCCTGATCATTATGTTTGCTGAGATATAAGTCTCTGACACCAATAGCCATCTTCATAACCAAGACTCTACTCAATGCATACATGAAAATACCGACCCCTTACCTGGTGTGTATGTAAAGTGTATTGTATGGAGCTCACTTAGATGCTCTCTGTATTCTATATCAGTACTAGAACGCTCTCTGTATTGTATGCTGATCACTTAGATGTATTAACATATAATTTATGTTCTCTTTGTATTGTATGACAGTTACCAGGATGCTATCTGTATTGTTATTGGTCAATGGAATGCTCTCTGTATTGTATGGGGGATACTAGGATGCTCTCTGCATTGTATATCGGTCTCTGGGATGTTCATTGTTTTGTATATAGGTCATCAGGATGCTCTCTGCATTGTATATAGGTCCTAAAATGCCAGACTTGCACAGAAATCCCGAAAACGTCTGTCAGTGCATGCTGCAGTGACAGCCTGCAGCTCATTTCTCACCACAGAAACTGGTCAAAATTAAACAATACCAGTGTTTGAATTTAGTCAACGGACTAGTAGAAATTAGCTGCAGGGTAATTAGTAGGGTCTGTGCTAAAAACTTGCTGCATTGACCTTGCCTACTACCAATGTGGCCAGGGATAATGGTTCGCTAACTATGCCTAATTTTGTATTGGCCTCTCCGACAGTTGATTTGGCCCAGCTTACATGAGGCAACTTTGAGAATTTTTTCCAGGGCTACTTTAAGTTATTAATGTGCTTCTGAATGTATTGTATTTATTTAAAATTATTTATTACTTATTTATGACCATTTTTTAACATTCTAACAATGTGACTTCATTTGTAATGTTGCCATTTCCACCCAAAATCTTATTGTCATATGTGTCTTATGTGCTTCAGGGGTAGTGTAACATTTAATCCTATATACTGAGTACAATTATGAGCCCAGTGTTGATCCGGCACTCGTCACTACTACTACAGATAGTTCTAGTTATGTGGCAAGTAACGTTGCCAACCTCAATGCATGGAGCCATGGCAAGTCATTCCAGGAAGCACTAGTGTCAATACTAAATCCAAATAGCCGAGGTCAGGCAGGAGGGTGATGTGGCAAAGTATGTACAGTTAGCTACAAATTGGTGGTGCTAGTGATAGAGTGTGTGGAGCTCTTGCTACAAGTGCCTTAAGGAAGGTGCTTTAGGTGCCTAATTACAAAACTCAATTACAAGTTGGACTGTGATAAACCAAATTCCGAAAATGATTAATTAAATACCAGGTTGTTTTTTTTCATAAAAATTTTATTTGACCATTTTTTTTTTAAATAATTTGTTGTTCCGGTAGCATAATTAATCCCTCTATGAGAGATTTAGACATACCAGGTGAGACAACATTATTTATACATAGACATTGTATTTAAAAACATCAGAACTGCACTTAAGCCCCCAACTGCCAAAGGAGTCGGCATCGCTTAATTTGGGAAAAGCTTTGCTGGATCCTTTTGCAGCAGCAGAAAGGTAAGACCATTTAGCACATGAGGGTGTATCACCTCCCTGTTCTAAAACATTACATTTTTATACATTGGAATTACAGATTTTCTTTGTCATGAACAAAATAAAAGATTAAAATGTAATTTGTGCAACACATTAAATACAAAGCAAAAAAATCAGGCAGGTTACAATTGTATACATTCAAAGCAAAAATAAAGAAAAATAATTGCAAATAAAAATGGAACTTCATACATTAGAACCACAGCATGGTATTAATTGCTTCAACATTGTAACAGTTAAGGTCTGTACAAAACATTTTAACTTACGAAACCTTTACAAAGAATAACATGCTCGTTAAAACAAGGATACCTTGCGGAATTGTTAGAGTATGTATATATGGATCCTGCTTAAAAAAATACAAAGTTTTTTTCTTATTGAAATAGATAAATGGAAGAAAAAAAGTGACAGTAAAAAATGTGGCAATAGTAACACTTTAATAAAATAAAATAAAACATAAACCTCTTCAAAGATTCATTAAGTATTATTATGACTACAAAAAAGTTTAGAGTTCCATTAGTTTGATTATTATATGCAGCTATTTTTGGTACCTGTCAGAGTACTCATTCTTCATTGTTTACAAGAATCAGCAGTAATTGCTGGTTCATGTAACTACTTCTTACACTGCAGTTATGTTACCAAGTAACTGAGCAAATTTGCTGTAACTAAATTAGGTGTTACAATCATGTAAAAAAATACAATAGGCCTATTGATGGCCCCACAATTAAACTGATGAATAGTATTATGACTAGACAATGTCTTCTGCAATCATGCACATATGTACACATATATATTTATACTATGTACAAAATTCACCTTATTATAATCGCTGGTGTGTTCTTTTATAAGGACAAAGTGATTTAAAATTTATTTGTACAGTTAGAGGTCATTAACAACTAACAGTGACAAACAATTATATAAATTTGAAATGTGTGTACATCTGTAAAGAAAAAAAAAAAGAATAGTATTTCTTTGGCATGCAAAACCTATGATCTGCACTTGTACATGCTCTAATCATGTCTGTGCAGGCAGCCAGAGATGAGTTTGCTAATGCAGCCTTGTAGACTGTACATGCATATGGATAGTTCCCCCACACTGCTCCATTCTATTCCCCTGGCATGACCAAGAACATGAATGCAACCTGAAATGAGGCTTTTAAAATCCCAAGGGACATACACAAAGGTGTTCAAAGCAATACAGGTTGAATTTAGTATTGTTTAGACCTATGACCCATCATGCATTGCCCACAATTTCTTTCATAGATATATTACTGAGGGACATTTGAGGTGCATTCAGTTCAATGGCAGGTAAATGAAGCAAACAGTTCTCTAGAAAATCACATTTTTCCCAGCTCCGTATGTATCTAACACTACTACTACAGCTACAGTTACTTCAGCGGATAATGTATTATTGTATCCGTTATTTAAACATGAACATTTATATAGCTATAAAAGTTGAGATGGCTTTGTACAGTTCTAGTAAAAAATATTAACTCTTAGATCTAAGTTCAGAACTTCTGTTGTTGTAAACCTACATTCCTCAAGATGCTCTGCTAACTGTTCTAGACTGTGCCACACACAACACAAGAGAGCTATTGTGTTTGTGAAGGAATGCATCATGTTTTCATTGTGTGTCTGCTTTTGCGGTGCCCAAAAGATGGCTGCTTTGCATGTAAAGATGCCAGCTTTGAGAGTACAGATGTAGTTTGGCTGGCCAATGAGATTGGGGAAGCTGTAGGCATTTATGAAAATTGCTCTACTAAGACTGGTATTGATACAAACTCAAGTAGGCAGCGCTTTAACGTAACTTTTCTTTACAGGAAAACATGCAGAGGTTATAATTCCAATTTCGAAAATTAAAAAAACGATTTTGGGTGCGTGGGCTTGTATGCACACAGAGCTAACTAACTCAGATGCAACACAACGCAAAAGGAAAAGAAAAGCTATTGTGACACATTTTTTGCCATTACTAAATGACCATCCTTCACTTCTTGGAAGGGTACAGGTTTATATCTTGTAAGCCTAATGACCGCCCTTGAACTTTTCGTTCAACTGTTTGGAAGTTGAGGCATGTGGAGTTTGTGATGCCACCATAAATGCGCAGATGGTGACATCATTAGTTAAAACAAAGCAATAAGACATTGTATCGATTTTGCTGTGACCTGGCATTAAGTGCTACTGGAATCCAGTGCCACCTGCCCTCTGCTGAAGGGTTGAATATTCTGACTTTTTGACAGCTGTAACCAATTGTTTTAGTACATACTGTGCATAGACACTTAACTGCTGTCAAGGAGCTTGGAGCCAGAGACCAGAGAAATTAGCGGTACATAGCGCTGAAATACCAATGATAGGGGGAAGCATAGCACAATACATTATTACTATTATTTTTAATATTTCATTATATAGTCAGCCCACTCTGCAGTGCTTTAAAATTGGGCACAAACACAGCAACAAAACAAGACTGGGTAACAACAAACAAAGAGGTTAGTGGACCCTGCTCGCAAGCTTACAATCATACCTAAAAATGTTATTTAAATTTACTGAGGGGATAGCTTATGGCAAACCTTACCTATACATGTATGTTTTATCAAACCCAAATTTTGCTTCTCTTTGTTAAAAATTATCCGGTTATGTCACCAGAGCCATTGGTTAAAAATATGAAGCATAACCTTTCGCAGTTTGTAAACTTCAATTATTCGGTATACTTTTTGCTTACATTCTATGGCAGGAGAAACATGATATGTAGACTTAACTAAACCATAATTTAAAAAAATGAATGTATAGTGTATCTTTAAACCTGGAGGAAAAGAACAAAAAAGTATTTCTTGCAGACACAGTATATAAAAGAGTAGCATTTTATACTTCAGCTGTTGCAGAGCTCACAAAATATAGCTTGTTAATGTTGTCCAGCTACAGATAGAGATACATGTTGTCTATTTTGGTATAGAGCTGGGTTAAGGGACCGGTGGCTATAGCTGTTGGAGAACTACAAGTCTCACAACAGCTTGACAGTCACAGGTTGTCTACCTTCTGGGAGTCAATAATCACTCCTCATATTATTTTCACTGGACCAAATAGGTGGTTGGTAAAAACAATTTTATAACTATTTTGCCTATATGTCAAAAACATCCAGGCTGCAACAAAACATGATAAATCAGCATTTCTTATATTAATAAAGTCATCACGTGGTCCTGTTCAATATAAGGATAATGAAAGGTCCAATTTGGAGGAAGGCGGAGGCAACGTAATCTTATGGTTGGGGTAGTAAATGCTTAGGTAGTAATACCAGCTGCTGGATGCTATCATCCTATATCAGCCAATCACATCAGTCCCTCTCTTTACCCTTGTCCAATCCTTGTCATCTTTTTAAAACAAGGACTATTCATATACACTATGTGAAACTTCTTGTGAGCTAAATAAAGGAACTATGGCTTTTTTTTTTAAAGGTACTTACTCAGGGGTTCATGTTGAGTTGAACACAAATTGTGTTTTGGCATATAATATTTTTTTACTTCTGCGCAAGCACACAAAGTGTTACTTTCGAAACTAGTGGCTTGTGCGCACGCTCAACATGAGCCCTCGGTATGTAATGCTGGAAGTCATTGTATAACTACAAAAGTAACAGTTAATTTCCACAATGTTAACACATGAACACAAAGTTAAACTTCCCTTCTTAGGGCCTCATATACAAAAAGCACAAAACAGCTCTGTTATTACCTAAATTGTAATTTGTTCTTAAATATCGAAAAAGCATGTTCTACAAAAGACTTATTACTATGCTACCTATCTTTTTCTTGTAAAACTCAATCATAGTACAATTGTTTCTTGCTGAATGGAAATCAAGATTATATAACTATAATTTAACCTCAAAGTGTCACCTCAACAGGAAACAATACCAAATTGTATCTAATTGTTAAATACTCTAAAAGTTTATAAACTCAAACAGCGTTTGGAAAATAAAAGTGTAACAAAACGATTTAATAGTAAAATTAATATCCTTTTTCCAATTACTGCTAAAACTATCTACAGGAGTGAAATCCATTTTCCAATAGTTTTAATGACCTGTGTCCGAAGGTTCATCCTAAACAATAATACAACTAGGGCAAACTATGTATGGATCTCTTTCTATTAAATGTGCAGGATTTCTACTTTTTATTAACTTCATATAAAGAAGTGTTATATCCTAGCATGCACATTTATGTAATTAAGTAACAAATATAATCAAGCTACAATATCAGTTTGAAGAAATGCAGTTACTTCTCAATTTTCACACTAATGTGCTGTATGCCTCTGTATTTGTAGTTGTACAATTTGTTCAACTTGCCATAAATCTTTTCATCTTTTTAAATCCATGTTCAAGAATGTCTATACATAAAACAAAATAACAAGCTCCTTGTGGAACAATGACTTTTTAAGATACTTAGTGATTTATATTACTTGGCTATATACTTTGCCAATGCAGGACCAGGAATTGCAGACACTGTACTGGGTATATGCAAGGGAATTTACGTAGGTATAAAAAGAAAACATCTGGGACTGAAGTCACTTTCCCTCTACATTAAGCAAGTTGACACATAAACCATAGTAGAACTAACTGTTTATATTACACTAAATTCACACAAAGGTTAGCTTAAAACTGCACTATCAGGTAGGCTGTAAAAAAAAAAAAAAAAAAATCACCCTACCTGCCACTCTCCTCACATGAGCCCCCTGTATGCAGCCCTTTTTGGGGGGGGGGGGGTCTCAGTTGGTCATATCACAGCCTGAGGGGAAAGTCAGTCGAAAAGCAATGTATAGCTGTGAAGGGGGGTGTGACCACACAGACCAATAAGAAACCGCAACCACAGAGATTGCAACTTCTTATTGGTTCTCCCACTCACACACGTTTCAGCAGTCATTTTTAAGTGGTGAGAAAAACAGATTTACTGGTGCTATACCACAGGAACAAAATATCCCTGGGAAAACCTATTTTGGCGGGGCTCGCATAGTTTAGTGAACTGTTATCAATTAATGGGAATTATGCTTTAAACAGCACTTTTGGAGGTTTATCAGAATCCTGTGCTCATTTCATTCTTTTAATAAATATTAGTTTATTTGTTAGCTTTTGAAAAATGACAAAGTAAAGGTTATATAGTCTGTGGGGTGGTCTTCTATGTGATTTCATATGTTAAGCCAGTGGTTTAACAAAAGGTGCAAGGACCAATGCAAGTTTTGGACTGTGCCTCCCCTCCATATACTTTACTACATTGATTCTGTTTACTAGTATTTAAATTAGAGACTATTGCGGTGACAAGAATATAAACTAAAGATCTACGGGTAAATAGTATATAAACTATAGACCTTTGAGAGACTAGTATATAAACTAGAGACCTTTCGGTGCCTACTATATAAACTAGAGACCTTTCGGTGCTGAGTATATAAACTAGAGACCTTCTGGTGCCTAGTATATAAACTAGAAACCTTCCGGTGCCTACTATATAAACTAGAGACCTTCCGGGGCCTACTATATAAACTAGAGACCTTAGGTGACTAGTATATAAACTAGAAACCATTATATTAGCTAGTAGATAAAGTAAAGGACATTTTGCTAGCTACAATTTAAAGCTAATCACAATTTTGTAGTTAGTATAAAGCTGAACCTAACCTCCTGACCAATATATCAAGCTGAGCCCAATCTGGTGGTCACTATAAAAACCTGAGCCCATCCTGATTTTTAGTTTATAAAGCAGACAGGCCCAGTATTCAATACTGAAAGCAAGTGTTCCTGACAGGTGATAGTGCTACTATGAGCTGCTGTAACTATTGGCTGATAGCGCTTGTTCTCCAGACCTGCAGTGATGAACTGCAGAACAGGAGATTGAGCTTTGTCAGCCAATAACCCCACTTCCCCTTCTTGACTCACCTCCCTGGCATACACGTAACCCGTAGTATACTCCCTCGTGGTTGTCGCTACTACAACCATAGTAATTCTGTCCTGTACCATGCCCCTCCATTTCAGACCTGATTTAGGTTCACAAAACCATAAACAAAGTTCACTAAAAACGTTTATAATAATACTGAATAACGCAATACTTGCCTTCTCTCCCGGTACCCCCGGAAGATTGTCAACTTTTGGGGAGTCCTCCCGGACTCCTAGGAGAGTAGGGAACCCTCCAAGATCCATGTTGTGGATTATTATCTTCCTAGATAGATCTATATTGTAGATTATTGTGCATTTATGGTATATACCTGATTTAGTACAGGGGTCCTTGTAAATGGAGTTTACTGGTGGCTCTTCCATAGTTCTGTCAGACATTGATAATATGCGACTCATTGTGATTTGTTTGTATGCCAGTAGAGAGTGCTACAATGTACAGTATATTTTGTTTATGTAAAAAATGAGGTGATAAAATTTAAATTACAAGTTGAAAGTTTTTGGTTTTAAGGACTAACACAGGTGCATAATACTTGCATTTATAAACGCAGACTAATTGCCTATGTTATAGCGTTATTGTGAGATGAGAAGTGCTGTGGATTACAGTAAATTTTAAATAATTTACCTATCATTGACGCAGCACTGATAACGGTGCAATAGAAAAAAGGTAGTGTACTCAATAACAACCAAACCGATTCTAAACATCATTTTATAGTGAAGTTTAGAAAATAAAAGCCGAAATCACATTGGTTGCTATCAGCAAACATACTTTTATTCTTTGCGGCAGTTTTCATAAATGTCCCTCATTGCTTCCAAATTGGGTCATAGGTACAAAATTTTAATTTCCAGTTTATAGTTAACCCATTGCTATTTAAAGCTAAGCATTATAATATACACATTTTTACAGTAGCAAATATGTATGAAATCCAGCACATGTTTTATTCTTGTGTACAAGAACTTCCCTTTACAATGCAGCGCCGCTTGAAATTTAATCGCGGAAGAGGCTGAACACGCGGGTGTTGAAGAACCCGCAGATTGATACATTTACCCCTAGATCTGAAATGGACTGAAATTGGCTGTTGGCTTCATTAAGGCCTCTCTACCAACAATCAACTTCTCTGTCTGTATACAGTATGTGGAGAGGGTTGGGCAGATGAAGGCAAGGGCTCAGTGGACGCGAATCTTATACATAAAAATTGTTAAGCTGTCTTTCATTGGGTATTAAAACTTCATACGGGCCTAAAAGTGATGTCTCTTGATTTAGCTCACCAGAATCCAACAATTCAAATATACATAGAACATGTCATTTCCATGTTAATTATTCCACAATAAAACGATTTGACAAGTTCTCAGAGGTGACAAAGATACCTAATGGCAGTATAATGGGCACCGTTTTATTTTCACAATATGCCCACTATGTTCCACTATTATATTAATATGGAAGAAATAAACCGTAATATTGCTATCTCGCAAGGGAACGTTTCATACTAGATACCTAATACTGACATAAATACTACAGATATTAAATAGTTACTAACATGGTAAATAGTAACTAACCAAGCATGTAATCAGCACAATGATGAACACTAACCAGGTATGGAGCGTAGTTTTCACATGCTTGATGACGCAACCATAAAACAGTAAAAGCTTCTTTAAATTCTACAATTAGAGCAAAGTCCTGTTCCAGAAATTCAAATACCTGCTTTCATTATGTTACCTAAGGCCGAACCAAACTAGTATTTTATCGGTTACTCTGGGTTAGAGCGCCGTTGTACTATCTGCATCATGATATATACCAGAATACAGTACAGAATTACACCTAAGTATATACATGCTTATATGAAATACATTTCTGTAGTCCTCAAATGTATGAAATAATGAAAACTGCTATTTATAGAATACATAATAAACATGGTTAACTTATCCAGCAGATTAGGGGTTCATTTTCTTCTACATGCACAGGCACTTCCTGTACTAAACAAGTTACTCAAACAGTCTCTAAGAATGTCACTATTGCTGTGATTATCTCTTTGGTTACCACAGTAGCCAGTAATGCAACAGAAGATATGCACTTAACTCTGGTGTAGCTTAATACAAATAGTATATTTCATGAGGTGACAAACGCATTTAGCTGAAACTCAAGATGTGTGTGTGGAGGCACATAAGGACCTACAGTACAATGTCTGCAGGAGAAGAACTTTCTTACATCACCAAATTTACCAGTGCCATTGATTCTTAATGAAGTGGCCTCACTAAAACGTGATGCGCTGTATTGCGTTATATCACTGCAGTAGAACTCTCCCCAAGACCATATTTAAAATTTTACTACCACATGATGCTACCCGGGACAACAACAAAAACTCATATCTCTTATTTTCACAGGCGGAAACAAGCCAGCCCAGTGCCTAACTGTGATACCCAGTGATGAAGATATACTTGAAAGTCACACTCCATCCTAGAAATGAACTGCTCATGCTGGGGACTGGCTATTAACAAGCATGCAGGTAAAATTATCACATTAACACAGAACTGGACATTGTATGCACGATAATTAGCTAGCTGACAGTAGGAATTTTGGGCCCCAAGTGTAGACAACATTAATAGCCTTACAAGCAGGAAGTGTAATGTGCAATACCAAACAGGGAACAAATCTTTCTCCGCTATGACTGATATGTCAAATATCCGGAATCAGGAATAGATTCCTGGAACTTATGCAGACACATCTGTGAATATTATTTACATTTTTCCTTTAGAATTGAGTCTCTTTAGTTACATGACTTCATTTTTTTACTTCTGTGTCCATTTTATAATAATATCAATGCTTTCAATTCATTGTGTGTACATACGCAGAGCTGTGCAGAGTTCAGAGGTGTCTTGCTTCGAGGAACCAATGTTCATCAGTCCCTGCTGATGTCTTGCCTAGAAACACCAGTGTCAATCCAGCTCTGCTAATGCCTTGTCTGGTGGCAGTAGTATAAATTAGCCCCTGTGATGCCTTGCCTACAGACCCCATTATAAATCCAGCCATGCTGATGCTTTGCCTATCAGCACCAGTGTAAATCCGTTCCTGCTGATACCTTATGTAGAGACAACAGTTTAAATCCAGCCCTGTTGATGCTTTGCCTACAGGCGCCAGTATGCAGTCAGCCCCAGTGAAGGCTTGCCCATCAGCCCTGCTGACATCAGAGTTTAGTGCAGGTCTCCGTGGATTTTTAGGACCCTTGGTCAAAGAGAAAGTTAAGCCTTATTGACTTTTTATGTCATCATTGCTACAATCATGAGTTAAACATTAAGTGACACTGCTACAATAAACAAACACTTATCTGGAAGCTGCAGAAATGTCTATTAATTGGTATAAACAGGTATGGCTTCATAATTTGAATATTCAAACGGAATTATACATACTGTGATAGTATAAGTATGAATGTAAAAACTGAATATATAACAAGCCCACGTCAACCCTTAAACACTTTGTAATTTGTTTTTCAATAACACATCCAATAATGATTCTCTTTTAAAAAGGTATTATAACAAACAACAGACATAAATGTGGGATCAAGAACGTTTGGTTTTTAAACTGAAGTTTGAGGTAATTTATGAATACACAATTACTGTACTAATTTATTTCACTTGCATTGTTTTTATGTTCTACTGAGAGGTAGCCAATATAAAAAGACTTAAATAACTTACAAGGAATTCAAGATGTAACACGCTATTGAAAGTGTCATTGAACTAAACCCAGTCAGATCCTCTTTTTGTTTCCTTAATCAGTAGCAAACTATTGACATAGCAGAAAATACTGTTTTAATAAATTAGTTTTAAATTATCAACACATCAGATTTCTACATCTCTAGAGACACTTTGGCAAAATGATACATTAGAAAATAATTAATATACAAAGAAAAAGCTTGCTGAGATGTAATGGGGCTGTGAACTTCTACTCCATCAATGCGCAGAATGTGGTATTTTCATAGATATTGTTTGAATTATTGCAACTTTATTTATGCAAATGGTATTGCAGTCATTGTATTAAGCCTTTGCAAGGCCCTAGTTCATTTCCTCTGTTGTGTGCCTGTGTAACAAAAAGTTGCAAAGATTTGTTCAATACCTGCACCATTATTAATTACAGTTAAATCCGATTTATTCTGATAAATTTATGTATCAGAAAAAAACACATTCTATGTTTTTTTTACTATCGTCATAACCTTTTGAGGAAAATTATTTTTAAAAAAAATGATTGCAAAAACTAGAATGGATAAAAACTTGAAAAACAAATTTGAAATTCTGTGATAATATAAAGCCGTTCCAGCCAATTTTGGTTCAGTGGGATTTACGGAATATAATTTATTAAAAATGATCCACTTTCTAGACAGATTTGCTAACTTATCACATGTGATGGCACTGTTTTAACACTGATTCATCTTTTGTTTCCCCCCAGTATTCAATATATATTATCTTGCAGATCTTACAAATGTACCTTAAGTAAACAATGTGCATATTAATTCATACCGACCAAAATAGCAACCCTCCCTAGAACATAATACTTAAAATATTTTTCCAATTAAAGTGTTTTCATAAAACACATTTGTACTTAAGACTTTTTGTTCCAAATCTTCACAAAGTGCATGAAGTACTTAAGTAAAGGCAGTGAAGACTAAAAACAATATCTGTAAAAATGTACCGTTTCATAAACCACATAGGAATGGATCCAAGAGACAAAAAGGCATATTAAAGATATTGGACAGCAATGACTGAATTGGTTAATGCTATGGTATGATCTGAATTTCCAATGATGGCTAAATCCACTTCCGACAGACATGATATAAAAAGTTAAAGTCAAGGTAATGAGTGGATTTCCACCAGCCACTGTCTTTCTGCTGGTAGAGGTAGAATGCAGGAAAATGTACAATGAGTAAAGCAGACACTACAATAATTGAGACTCGACACGTAGCCAGTGAAGTCCTTGTCGAACGTAGCGGACCAGATCGGTCATAGTACTGTGTTGTGTTAATGGCTCCATCAATGTGTCGAGGTCTTGAAAGAACTCTGTAATAAAACAATAAGAATAATGTTAACACAATGTATTATTGTGTATGATAATCATCAAGATTATATTAATGGTGATTATTATATATATAACATTATATAGCGCCACTGATTCCGCAGCGCTGTACAGAGACCTCATTCACATCAGTCCCTGCCCCATTGGAGCTTACAGTCTAAGTTCCCTAAGAGAGAGAGAGAGAGACTAGGGTCAATTTTGATAGCAGCCAATTAACCTACTAGTATGTTTTTGGAGTGTGGGAGGTAACCGGAGCACCCGGAGGAAACCCACGCAAACATAGGGAGAACATACAAACTCCACACAGATAAGGCCATGGTCGGAAATTAAACTCATGACTCCATCGCTGTGAAGCAGAAGTGCTAACCACTTAGCCACCATGCTGCCCACATATAATACTTAATTATATTAATTACATAATATATTGCTAGTATTATCTTAAGCAATGACCAGGACTCAATATGATTTAAGTGCTATTAACTCTCTTTTTGGTATTATTTGGCAACAGATTGAGAAGATTTAATTTGTCCTATTAAAAAACCTTTAAAACTTTTTAAACCTACAAATCACACCTGTACACATTAACAATGTGCAACAACTAAAAGCCATGTATCAAATGAATTTTATAGATATTTTTATATATTTTCACACATTATAGTTTAGATTACATCATTAGGTGTGAAATTCGACCTTATACAGTGACGAGTAATTTGTTTGAACAGAAAAAAATACAATCTCAAAATAATTCAAAGGTGAAACTGAACAAAATACACATCAATACAAAATTTGTATAATGTTTGTTGTACGTGACTACCTAAATATGTTTTTTGAGTGAACCAGATCAGGAAAAACAAAATGGAAAAATGCAACAGGGTGCTTTATGGTTATTTTGTTGCCATTTTCATATCAATAATATGTATATGTAGATGATATTTCATTGTTGTTCCTGTTTTTCGCTTGCATATGAATTAGAGCATGAAGGGGCGGGATAATGCGTGAAAGATAAGTGGTTTTCTGCCTGCAAAACAGATGGGTTTTTATAAACAAAGCATTCATTCTTCATTATTACCCGAGATGTTTTAATGTACAACAAATGTATTTTATTTTCATTACATGATGCACTGATTACAAATAGAGAGCTGGAGTTATAAGATTTTTACTATAAACATCACAGTATGATATATTGTTTATCTACATGTTCTGCATTACTTTATAAACACAGGAATACATAGGTACAGTAGCTCTATTTGCTACTTCTTTCCACCAGAAAATACTGCCATCCAATACAGTAAAATATATACTGTGAACATCGTGGTTTTACCTTCTACATACATCAAGCAAAGGAGAAAAGGGTTTTTCTTATTTAATGATATGATCACTTAAAAGGTATGATATTCACAAGGATATTTTCCATCTAACAAGGACACTCTCCAATTGTTATTAATAGACACATTTCAAACATGTTTTTTACATACTGCAACTTGTATTCATCAGTTGCCTTTCCAATAGAGACTGGGCATTGATAGAACTGAAAGTGATTTCTATTGGGATAGCTGGGTCATCCATTAGGATGTCTAGGCTTCTGACTAAGGCACAGTGGGCATTTAGGGGCCCAGATTACCCTAACCCATTTTTAGGTATTGTTTCTTCTGGCAAACGAATCGCGCACAAACCAGTGTGTTTGCCTAGGGCCAAACTGGGTCTTAATCTGACTCTGACGGCATTAGTTCCTTATATGTCCAACAGTAGTGATTGGATGTGTACATTGTATTTAATCATATATATTATGTTGTTCCTTTTCATATTCCTAATATAGGTATTCATCAACATCATCATCAATATTTATTTATATAGCGCCACCAAATTCTGTAGCGCTTTACAACTGGGGACAAACACAATAATAAACAATACTGGGTAACACAGACAAAGAGGTAAGAAGGCCCTGCTCACAAGTTTACAATCTATGGGACTGATTATTTATTATAATTTTTTTCTGATTTATATGGCGTTTCTCTGGTGGGGTGATATTCCCTTGTTTTGTTTTGTATTCTATTTATGTGTTATAAATTCTTATTTATAAGTCACTTATTGTCATTGTTTACATCGTGGATAAACCATACATAACTATATTTAACAGTATTTTCTATATCTTATTCATCTTTATCCCTTTGGTATACCTCAATCATTAGATTCCTGTTCTTTGTAAGTCACCATTTTTTACAGTGTCCTTGAAAAAAATGTGCAAATCGGAAACCTGATGTGTGTAAGAAAATTGCTTACCCCACAAACCATGTCCTATCTGAAACATCTCAGTTTCCTGAAACACGTGCATGTGAATAGTGCTAATATGCTATAAAAGGGGATATATGTTAAGGTGTAGCAAATTTTTAATGTGTCTACTCAAAATATACTATTTGAAAAAAACATTACATCTTGGAGCAATTATTCAATCAACAGCTCTTTTCCTCTCTTGTATGCATTGCATTTGTCTGCAAGACATGTCATTCTGACATGCACTACATTTCTACAATACATCCCTTTCTCACACAGGAACCAACTAATTTATTAATCCACCCTCTTGTAACAATCCATTGTCACTACTTATAGCCCTCTCTTAATTAGCCTTCGATCTTCTATCACGGAACTAGAAATGCTCAAAATTGCTTCAAAGTGGTTTCCGAACCTGTTCCTTCAAGCAAGGCAATAACATGTTTGACCATATTCAAGGTAGTTTGAACATGTCTAAGTTTTTTCAAGCTTAAAGGACTTTATGGTATTTTAACTTTTTGTATGTGTATGGCAAATGCAAACTCTGAACCCTGAACACAGTAATGTTCACGATCGAATTAAAAAAACTTTAAAACTACTGTTAAATGTAGCAATTTAAGCTCAAGTAGGCAGAAAAGGCAATATTAATATATTTTAACTGCAACGCTATATTAAGATTTTTTAACTGTGAGCTGCATATGCAAACTTTGAGTTTGACCTTCAAATTTGCGTTAACAGATTAGCATCTAGAAAATATACAATGATGGTCAAAATAAAAAAAGAATGTTAATATTTTCGTGCTTAGTTCAACCAAAAGTTTGAGTACTTTGAAGCAGAATGGTTAAATTAAATTTAGAACTAGAGGGAATAGTCTGAGCATCTGTAACTGCTACATTTTGATTCAGTCACATCTTACAATGCTCTTTATTTGCTTCTACTCTCAGGCTAGGTAAACACTGGAGTTTTTTCAGCCAATTATCGGGCCAAACACCCAATAAACGGCCTTTTAGCCTGATTCCGATTCATCGTGTAAATACACGATGATCGAGAGTCGTTCCAAAGTACCGATAGTCATTTAATGTGATTGCTTGTATTGTTTAAAAATCACATTCCAGCTGCTTCCGATCCTGTAGCGTGTACGCCAGTGTTGACTAACCTGTGACACTCCAGGTGTTGTGAAACTACAAGTACCAGCATACCCTTCCAGCAATAAACTGCTATATATTGGCAAAGCATGCTGGGACTTGTAGTTTCACCCACCCCTGGAGTGTCACAGGTTAGCCAACACTGGTGTATGCACTCATGTCGGCCAAGAGACAGAATAGGAACCTGTCTGTGTCTGTGTTGTTAAATGCAGATAGTGCTGTAGGTGGATTAATTCGTCCATCGGTTCTGAGAATGAATATTTTGTTTCATAGTCACATAAGCTAACAAAATTTTAATGACACTGTGAAAAAACTGTCACAGAACAATACAGTGTAATAATACTGGAGGCTGCAAGCCAGCTTGGTACTATAATGGTAGTGTTGCGATCAGTTTGATACACAACACAGGGAACCCTTGGTTTAATCTAAACACAAAACAACCGGACTTCTGGCCACACAAACAAGGCCAAATCGTACATATGCAGCTATTCAGCAAGTTAGGAGAAAAGCTCGATAGCAAGGAGTCCCATATTACCATCAGCAAAGACGAACTATATGTAGTTATCAGCCAATAACTATCAGACAATAGACCGTGAATAAATCTGGTAGTCTGAATTGATTATTCAAGTCTATAGGGATTTAAAAATGCAAGGCTATATTTTAGCTGTTAATTTAAATGTTTTGTTTTTTATTTATAACAAATCTATCAAATAATCTAATTATGCTTTATTATTAAATATACTTAATACGCACTGAATAGGATTTAACACTGAAACCAACATTTCACCTTGTGTGCTTTTATTTTACTCTAATATATTTTAATTAATTTCAAGCCAGATATTTAGCATTATAACACACTGTGTTAATTGCTAGATTCATAATATTTCATTTTAACATCAAAACACCCTACTGTGGAAATGCTTGTAGGTTTACATTGGTATTACGCATGATGCCTGTAATTATGTCATTAATAAGATGTAATTTCAGATTAAGCTGGTATGCACTTTTTTTCTACATTGTTGAAAACTAAAAAACAAAGTAATATTATTATTATGAATACAATTGGATAGGAAATGAAGTGATAGATCCCCTGCAAAATATTGATAAACATATCATACTCAATCCCAGGTGTAATCAGCAAGAAAGGGTAATTGGTGACAAGTAAATTATATATTTTCAGGATGAATAATATAAACACTGGCAAATCGAGAGGGGAGGGGAACTACCCAAAAGTAGCAGTGACACATTTACACAACAGTGCTAGGATACGTCCTGCGGGCCATCACATGTCAAACAGCTGTCCTGCTCCCCATACAGCATTTCATTATGACTAGACTGTACATATACTGGGCAGCGGGCGTCCATGGCAGTGACCTCCTTTGCCCCATAATTGCCTAGGTCAGGCTGCCAGCAGTGATAGTGGTCCAATACTACCCAATACAGTGATAAATAGGTTCAGTGTGCAATGTTACTCTCACAAACAGGTCCGCCGTGCAAAAGACACAGGTGAGACGGATTGATGCTATCCAGGGACGGATTAACCCGAGGTCTAACTGGGCTACATCCCAGGGGCCTTGGGCATCCAGGGGGCCCTTGAAAGTACTCAGCAGCATTATTGATCCTTGCGGGGGCGCGGGCGCCCCCGCCCCGATCAATGCTACTGAGACTGTCATTGTAGTCCTTCCTCGGAGCTCAGTAATCTCCTTACTGAGGAGATCTTGTGCAAGTGAGACTATGAGTCTCACTCTCACGAGATCTCCTCAGTAAGGAGATTACAGCACGCCGCGGAAGGACTACAGTGACAGGGGAAGGAGGTAAGCGCTTGGGGGGGGTGGCAGGCGGCTCACAGGGGGGGCCTCACGGGGGGGAGGGGTCAGCTCACGGGGGGGGCTCATGGGGCCTTCATTCTCTTAGTCTGGCCCTGGTGCTACCACTGTAATGAGATTGGACATTCAGACGTGACACCCAGTCCACGCTGCTCTAGTGGCAACCTAGTACAATATGTGGTCTTATTGGATTCCTCAGGGAGATGCCGCATTACAACAAAAATAAAAGACCAAGTGACAGAAAGGATGGTTTATACTGGAACAGAAATACCTATCAATAACAGTGAACATGATTTCGATTTAGTCAGCTCTAATGTGTGCTGACTGTGTGCTGACTGGTTTTTATCACCCTCAATTTAGCTGTAGTAGACCACTGAACACACTGAGTAGTAGTGAAGTTATTCCATAACTTTACAGTAAACTTTCCTATGTGATATTAAACTGGCTCCGATAATACTATAGGAATACTATTATTGCATTGTCTTGTAAATGTGTGTCTCTTGTACATGAACTGCCACTTGGTAAATGTGAAATGTAATATTACTATTAAGCCGATTATTCTTCATCTATGTTGTTACACTTCTTTCATAACCCCTGATGTAACCATGTGAGTGGTACCATGTGATCCAGACTCACAGACATAAAACCATTTTTCTACTTTTAAAAGTCCTCCATTTATTATCATCAACCAAACTTGTAGACACCGATGGATCGGCACCTGGTATCCAAACCTTACTCTATTCACATATGCATGTTGGATCCATGTATTCAATGGACAGTGCCTTACTTGCTGCTTGTGTATTATCTGTGTAATTGGTCAGGATTCTCTCTATGGTGCAATTAATTTATGGCAAACAACTGCTATAGACCTGTCTAGATCAATTTTTGTCATTTCAGATAAAGCTAAACTATTTTACCCATAATGCTCAGCAATTAAATGATAATTAAATTAAACACGCATCAACTCCAATACAGGCTAATTATTACAAGTGCAATATATAACTGTTATACTGTAGAAATATGTAAACATGAAAAAAATTACAAATTTACCAACAAAATCTAATTTTAATAATGCACAATAAATATGCAAAAGCATGTGCTTGAGCCGGCACCACTGAGGAGTACAAGGTTCCAAAGGAATTTAATTCGAGAGGATAACTAAGTTAATTGGTTTTTAATCAATATGTGTAACATACCAGAAAGTACTGCTGGTTAGTATTTGGAATCAAGAGATCACATCAAGTGGGATTACTAGAATTATTATAATGCAGGAAAATCACCAAAAAGAAAACAGAGAAGACCCAGCGTTTTACCTACAGCTGGGAATTGCGGATAGATGTATTCAAATAAACACATTTCACTTTTTTCTGGCTGGTTTATCGTTCTCCAAATAGACAAACAGACTGATATACAGTATGTCGGATTAAGTTTTGTGAATAGAAACAGAGATACAAAGCAGTAATTTCAACTCATAGATAGATGCTTCTATTTTATTTGATCACATTATTGCACATACAAATTCTGGCTGTGGGGAGGTAAGGTAAAACTCTCCATACAATTACACTATTTTAAACTATATCAAATGGATGGAAAGTGTGTAGACCTGCGGTTTGTGGTCTCTCCTAGAAGCTGAATTGTGGACAGCGGTCTCTTAAAACTAGATGCCGTATGTCAGACACATTCCACTGACAAGAGTAATGATTAATAGTACAAGATATGGGATCTGACAGGAGATTTTGAGCACTGGAAGCGTGGACCAAACATAGTCCTTTATATACATATCTCCTAATAGTCAGAAATTGGGGGGCAAAAGGGGTGTGGCCACCTATTGTAAAGGGGGCATGGCCTCATTGAAATGGGTGTGGTGCAGGCCAATTGAGGGTATGGATTGGGTAGATTGGGGAGTAGCCTAATTAGTGCCAATGTTCCAAACTTGAATGGTTTAAGTTATGTGTATATTGTACATTTTCAGTTTTCAGTCTTATTCAGGACTTTCAATGTTCCCTAAAGAGTTTGGTGGTTTTGGCGATCTAGCACTAATGAAATTAATTATAATTAGACAGATACTTTTCACAAGCAAGTATTGCAGGCATATTATGGTATCAGGTACATACCTTTATTTTCTCTTGTAAGTTTGTCAGCCATGTCCCAGTGTTCATAACTACGCAAGACGTTGTTGGTGATATTAACGTGACTTGCAGCCATGTGATGTATGCGCTGGGGGATAGATACTGTTCCCGTGGAAGAAGAGCCTGGGGCCGCACTACTATTCCCAGCAGAACTTGCCGGCGATGGACTCAGTGACATTGGAGAAGGGGTTTCTGTATTCCTAAAACAAAGGCATAGTTATGTGTTAGTGTATTTATTTATAAGAGGCAAATCATTAAAAGTAACATTTTCAGTTTTAGTCTTTTCACTACAGTTCAAATAACCCCTTTTATGTCTACACTAATCTTGACTTGTAACACTGCAGTTGACTGGATTAGGCACATGCTTGTATGTACGTGATAAGAGCACCTCATCCTGGGCAATACAACTTCTATCCACTCCTTTAATTGCACCTAATGCTAGCATTGTAGTTAAAACCATTCTCTCTTGTCCAGCCTTCCCCACGCATTTCATTTTATCACATTAAATGATAAATCCAAGCACTGGAGCAATGTCACATCTATTGTCTTGTAAATCTGCTCCAAAACATTGTAAAACCAAGGGAGGGCTGTTAACTTTTTTCCTGGGATAAGAAGGAGAAAGTGGGCTACGGTACAGCAGAATAGGCAGCATGCTTATAATAATAGCCTATTGAGAAAAATAAAGTAAAGGCAGCAAGCTACAATGGTGTTCACCTGTATCCTCTGGCAAGATAGTCATGGCTATGGTTATCATCATCACCATCTATTTATATAGCGCCACTAATTCTGCAGCGCTGTACAGAGAACTCACTCACATCAGTCCCTGTCCCATTGGAGCTTACAGTCTAAATTCCCTAACACACACACACAGACTAGGGTCAATTTGTTAGCAGCCAATTAACCTACCAGTATGTTTTTGGAGTGTGAGAGGGAAACCGGAGAACCCGAGCAAACCACGTGAACACGGGGAGAACATACAAACTCCACACAGATAAGGCCATGATCGGTAATTGAACTCATGACCCCAGTGCTGTTAGGCTGAAGTGCTAACCACTAAGCCACCGTGTTGCCATGGTTATATCACTAAATCCTTATACTGAAAGCTGCTATGTGGTGTCCTAAAAAGCCACATACACAGGGACTGTACACTGCTGAGTAGATTATGTGCACACTATAAAAAGACCCATAAACCTCTTAGAGGTGATACTTATATAAAAACAAGAATGGCCAGTGGAGCAATTTCCCCTCAATACACCCTGCCAACCCTTCTCTTTATAGGATTACATTGACAAATGATCCTTAAAACTGCAAATTCCCACCAACGCTTTAAGACGACTTTTCTCCCTGCCTACTTTTATATAATGTAAGTTCTGACCATATCCAAGCGGGTAGCCACATAATAATAAAAATAAATATAATAATATCATTTCAAATTTTTTTAAAAAAATGAAAACCAAAACAAACATGTATTATATATTCCAGCAAGCCGCCTCTTTTCAATAATAATAAAAAAAAAAAAAAAGACTGTTGTGTTCTGTTTCGATTCCACCGGTGCATAGAGATGATTCACAACGCTAAAAGGTTTTCCTTTTATTTTTAATCACAGTACCTAAAGGTGAAATATAAAAAAAAAACTTATCATCCTTCTAAGAGGTTATTTATTTCCCCCTATTCTGTTTCTTCCATGTTTAAAGAGAGAGAGCGAAAGACCTCTGGCTTCGCATAGTTATAATGAATTTCTACCTGCTGCCAAATTCTATCAGTGCTATTCTATCAGTGGTAGCCAGGATAACAGATAATACAAAGCCTATTATTTTAGCGTTTGGGAAAACCACAATGGCAATTTCCTACAAACACAGTCCACACGATAGTCAAAGTGCAATTCATAAAAGACCCCCGCCAAGCATTATTGTCTGCAGAAAGCAAGGGAGAATTACAAACATTTCTATACAATTCCTTCGGAAATGGAATGGGAAATTGGCTGTAATTACAGATGAATCTTTACATACTGTTTAGAAATTTTTAAAGGCATGTGTTTGGTGCAGAACTAATGCTGATTGCAGAGGTGCATTTAATTCTAGACGAGGAGATTAGCAATCTCCTGGTGACAAAATCCTGCTGGATATTAAGAGACGTTCTCTCACACACACAGACAGCAGGATGGCAGAACTGTACAAACTGATTCTGAATTATACTTGATAATTCAGCTCCCTGAAGAAAGCCGACTTGCTCTCTGTATCTCACTTTACTGAAGCAGAATTGTTTCAGACAATTTTAATCTATGATTGTATCTGCCATATGCATACGACTGTTTATGTCCTGAATCCTTTGTTAACTATATAATTATCGTTAATTCCAATATTTTATTGCATTGTGGGCAATAAATAACAGGTATTAACATGCCCTAAATCAAAAGGGAAAAGGATAAACACTTAAAAGACAAAGAGTGGAGAGATGACAATATTAAATATAATTTCTAATTTAAATGGTGGCTTTTGTACCATGCACAATGACGTGATTTGATGATCTACTTGGTTGTAGCATTAGTGACACTGACAACTAACAATAGCATACCTTCCAATTGTGGAGATCCATGTATCAGGACAGTGGTGTGGCCACACCATGATGGGGAGGGGCCACATCATAATGAGGCATGGCCACACCACAGGGGGTGTGCCTACCATATTTTGAAGCACTAGGTAGGCTGCGCATTACCCCCCATCCCTCCTAACTCTTATTAATTGCTCATTGTCAAATAATGGGGCGGTGGGACAGAGTCCTGGGACTGTCCTGCATAAATCGGGACAGTTAGGAGGTATGCACTGAGGTGTCCAGAGTAATGTATTTAATATTACAAACTCCACATATATGACATACAAAATAAGTGGAGTCCCACTGTCTTATTACTTTAGATCAGTGAATCAAAGCAGCAGTTTTTTATAAGGAATCAGGAAATTCTCATTTTACTAAAAGGGATGTCCAAGGAAAACAGTAAGCAGGGCTTTGACTTGTCTTTGCACATTTGTGAGAAAGATACAATGGGTGAGCAAAACCCTCTAAGCAAACAATGTTACTGCATGTTTGTGCCTGAATCAGGGTATGTAATTACAAAAGCAGGCACAAATAGTACAATTAACGTGTCACTCAGGCATTACTCACTGTCTTATATAGGTTTTCACTTAATAAACAAAATAATATTAATCTCATATTTAAAACATGCTTCACCAACAGCATTGTGCTCTCTGATAATTATAATTTACCACTCGGAGCATTGTTACACTGCTCAATGTGTGTGGCAGAGTGATAGAATGGGTGTTGATTGGTTAAAACAATGGTGCTGGACATGAGAGGATGACTTACAGTAAGCTGTTCTAAAACCAAAAAAACACTCATTTGCACTTGCAAACAATTCATTTTCTATACCTTTCAACTTGTAAGACCTGAATCAGGACAGACTGTGTAGGGGGGCGTGGGCATGTCACAGTGGGGGCTGTAGCCATGTCACTACCGGAGCGTGTCTTGGGCTTCTGAAGCACTGCACCTCATTAACACACATTGAGATAAGACCCTGCTTCTAACCATTAGGACCATCCATCAGTAATTCTCCCCACATGGTTTAAGGAGGCTCACCATCCTAATGTTTTGAAGTAGTCTTACCTGAGGAATTAAGACAACTGACATATAATCACATATTTTAAATAGAGTGAGAAAGAAGTGTGCTGTATATAGACTCAGGGAAAAGGATTTCTGGATCAATGAGAATATCTTAAGGCAAAATCATGATCCATGACTCTGAATGGTTGTTTGCAAGATCAGGCGTGAACGTGTCCAGTGCGTCCGACTCTAGTTATGGCGAGTAGGAATACTGTGAATAACTTTAAGGAAATTTCCTTAAGTGGTCCAAAGGGATGTTCAGTCAACGTTTTTATTGTCAGGTGTAAATCCCAAGGTGGTGGTAATGTATAAATAAGTCTTCAAGTTTGTGGCCAACTTAGCAAACCACTTGTTGAGCTGCTGATCTGTTAGGAAAATGCTCAAAAACTGTTTGAAGCCAATATTTGTATTTGTAAGGTATTATGAGCCATAGTTTTATAAAGTCTATGACTAGGAATTCTTTGACTATTTGTATGTAGTAATTGCTACTGACAAGCCATATAATATATTAATAAACCAAGCTATTTGATGGTGTTCAAATCCTTTATATAAACTAAATCCAATAAAAGAGTGTAGTATCATTTACAAACCACCCAAACCTAACAGATGGGTGTATCAAACGCAAAGTGTCATAGTTATATACTGATTAAGTAACGCACATAGCCCTATAGTAAATCCGTTTTTACCAATTTTCAGTATATATCTAGCTTTTTTCCTTGCTCATTGATGTCCATGTCTTCAAGCTAGCCTCAGTATGAATGTTGCACACAGCAGGTGGCACAGTGCTAGCAGTTACATCAAAAACACCCATTTAAATGTAGGTTTAGGTCATAGTCCTTATTTCCTATACCTCCCATGGTGATTTGCCTCTCAAATTATGCCCTGGGGCAGCTAGCCTGACTCATGGTGCTCACAGTCACACCAATCAGCGTGTGGCTGGTTATTCTCAATAACAAGGAGTTTTCATTTTGATAATTTAGCCTGCAATCCTCTAACTTTGTGGGTGGTGTCAGGAAATAAGGTCAATGAAGGATGTGGTATATATTGTGCAGTTAAGAATAGCGTTACATGTAATTGCTGAACTCAGAAGCCTCCATGTATTTGTTTATAGAAATCCGCAGTACAGGTAATTTCGCATGTAAAAATCACCAAAAACATATCTGGGCGTAACTCAGAGGGGACACAATTGCCTCCATAACAAGGGTACGTCTGCTCATATGAACTTCATTTCATTAAGGGTATATTAGTGGATCTCAGGAATCTCACGTATATAGTGGGCCAGTGTTTATATCATCAGCATCATCATTGGAGCATAACTATCATCATCATCATTTATTTATTTATATAGCGCCACTAATTCCGCAGTGCTGTACAGAGAACTCATTCACATCAGTACCTGCCCCATTGGAGCTTACAGTCTAATTTTCCTAATATAGGCACACACTCACACACAGACAGACAGGGAGAGACTAGGGTAAATTTTGATAGCAGCCAATTAACCTACCTGCATGTTTTTGGAGTGTGGGAGGAAACTGGAGCACCTGGAGGAAACCAACGCAAACATGGGGAGAACATACAAACTCCACACAGATAAGGTCATGGGAATCGAACTCATGACCCCAGTGCTGTGAGGCAGAAGTGCTAACCACTAGGTCACTGTGCTGCCCTAAACTATGGTATATACATTTATACACATTATTTTCGTATGTAGGTATATTATCATTAAAATAAGGGTTGATTCCTTTGACAATTGCCTGATTAAGCATCTTCACTGATACAAGATCCGTTTTATTTCACAGCACTGACCATCAATAAATTATTCATTGGTCTTTCATTACGGAACCAATCGCTGAAAAATCACTGCTACGGAGGTTAACTTTACTTTGACATTCTGAAATGACACAGTACTTGCCATCTAATTAACAGCACTTTTATGACTATCATTTGGTTTAAGGACCAAATTGTTAAAGAATTCTAAAGCCAACTGCATTAACTTTTCAGGCATTTTGGGTAGCTTATTCTTGACATTGACTTTCAGATATATTCGTCAGTAACCTGAAAGCTGACCTTCATTCCTTAGCCATCAATGTTGTATTTTACTCAGTAATAATTCATTTTTATGAAGGACCACTTAGAAAGAAAAAAGAAACACTTACTTTCCATTGCCTCCCCATGGAGACGGCGCCTGTGAAGATTTCGATGAGTTCTGTATTAAATGAAATGTTAATTAATATATATTCATTTTGATCACCAATTGCTGGTAAAACTATGTAATTGTATAGCAAAAACACAAACGGCATGGAAGCAACAAATTACACATAAAGTTTATTGGGGGGAAAAATGTGGTTAAAGATCTGCTACTGTACATTGGCAGTCGATCATTAAAATGATTTTCATTTCATAATGCTTATGTCTATTGAAGACAATTATGTTTACTTATAATTTCATATATTTGCAATAATTCAGTGTCAGGCTATAAATGTAAGTCTGTGAATTTAAAAATGACCTGTCAGTTATTCAGCAATACTATAGCATATGCATATAAATATACGTTTTTTGCATGTTCTGCCCCCTTCCTGTCCAGATGACATTCCTTCTCAGGAGATGGTCTATAGCACAGGCAATTTACTGCCAAAGCGTGGCTGACACTATAAACCTGCAGTCACAGAAGTATTCATGTCCTAGGGAGATGACAGCCGCTGCTAAGGAACCCTGGATCCCTGACTATGACACTGCTGGGCTTGTGCTATGGACCATCTCCTGAAGGAAACAGATGAGAGAAGAACAGTGCTTTTATTCTAAATGCAAACACATTTATAAAACAATCAGCCTGAATAATGTATTAAAGTTTAATACAAAATTGTGCTATAGCATTGCTGAAGAACTGATGGGTCATTCAAGAGTGTGTCAGACCAAACCAAAATAAAGCAGATTGCATTGAATCATTTTAATATTAATTATTTTATGAGTAACAATGAAATATTGATCATGCACAGTAGATTAATTTGGTATAATACATGAGTGGAGTGAATACATATATAAATTGCTTATCCCCGTGTCTGTCTGACATCACTAATCATCAAAGATACAAGAATAAAAAGCCAAACAGTATTCCAATAATGTGCCCTTAATAGGAAATAATGGCTAATGTGTACGTAGTAGTCAAATTGTCACAGATGTCTCAATGTAAATAATGTCAAGCAGAAGAAAAGACAGCGCCAAAGCAGGGTCGGCACTGGCATTTTCAATGCCCCTCTGCCGGAGATTTTGCATGCACAGTGAAGCCCCTGCTTACAGCAGGGATACAGTAAATAAGAGGAAAGGCACCCTTGGCGGAAAAACAAATTGAGCACTGGCAGACTGGCGGGCACCCCAGTAAGCACAATGGTCTCTGGCCCTGCTATCCGGCCGGGCTTGACCGAGTTCTGCTGGCCCTGCACCAAAGTATGCCAGAAATTAATTCTAAGTGCCTAAAGGCACAGGTAATGCTTTGGTTAACACAGGATCTGTATCAAGATAAACTCCATCCACATGTGTGTGTCTATGCATCCCATCAACATGGGAGAGGCGGGGGGGACACAGGAAATAGTAATGTCTTTGTATTTTAAGTAAATAGTTTTAAAATATAAATTATTACTAAAATTAATTTAAACCTATCAAGTTCCCTAAAGCTTTGGGGTCTAAGAGGCCATTCAGTTACATTTCCCATACCACCACTTCTACATTCCTGCTTCAACCACTGTAAACAAATATATATTTTTATTCTTGTTCATGACTTAAATTCCTGAAAGCAAACTGTAACCAAATAAAGAAGATATATAACATAATTTATGCGTTTAAACAGCAATCATAAATTATTAGATTTACATGTTCTAATTGTTAATATAAGCAAAGTGTGAGCTTATAGTATTTAATTACCTATTGTAATTAAATACTATAAATAGACACAATCCCCTGGTATGGGGAATGTGCTCCTAAATCTTAGCCACAGCAAGTATAAACAGGAGTAGTCAGCATCTCTGAAGCAGAATGAAAATTAATGATGGCGCTCATCAGCAGGCAGTGCAGAAATGCAAAATACCAAAGGTAAGTGTGCAAAAGAAGAGTGACAAGGAGGATTATTATTAAAGGTATAAAAATGTCCTAAAATCAATCTGTGCAACTCAAAATTATACCACTTAAATGAGGCAGTAAGGACATAAATATACAGAAAGCCAAACCACAGCCAAAATCAAGAGTATTAATTTACTTTCTGTAAAGTTTGTTATAGCGTTACAAAGCTCCTGTGTGGACAGAAACTTTGCCTGTGCCTTTAGGCAAACAAAATTAATTGATGGAATCCACTGGTGCTGACGCTTTGAGAAAGTCTTTTAAGTAAAGAGGAAAAAACAGACCAACACAACTCCAAGCTGTGAAGAAACAGAAACATCTGAGCGGACTCACTGTTTTCATTATAGAAGTAAGAGGCACTTATCCCTGTACGAAGTGGCTACCAGAGGGTAAAGGAACATTTATGGATTGTTGACTCCTGAATTAAATACTGATTTGGAGTGTAGCTTGCCAGTATTACCCATTGAAACTATAAAGCTGGGTACACACTACAGAAATTTCGACCAACTTTTTATGCCGAGCGATTTTACATGCGATCGATGGTCCGATCGCTCGGTCCATGGACTGCATACACACTAGCCTTGTTTAGGACGATAAAGGGAAGAGCGGACGTCGGAAGTTTATACACCCTACACAGCGGAAACGAGATTGGAACGAAAATATTAAATGGTACGACCAACCAAATGAGGCGATAATCGTCCATTTGGGCAGACTTTTGACCATGGTGTCACTGCACACACTGACCCGACTTTTGAACGAGCGGTCGTATGCCGGCTGTTTGAGCCGATTATTGGACGAAAACAGTGTAGTGTGTACCCAGCTTAAGTAACTTGTTTTATAAGCATACTTGTTGGATATCTTCAGGGACTTTCAACACAAAGATATAGAAGGGTCTTTTTGGTTAAGTTGGTAACCAGTAAAATGACTGTATCTGATTATTGTTCTTAATGTCTTTTTATAACTTTGTATTTGTAATGTGTGATTAGTAATAAATTGTTTTATTTTTCAAATGCCGGTTCCTCTGTTAGTTTATTCTACCATAGCTGAATACTTTATTATATATTTTAATTATGCTTAGGATACTCAGTGTGGTTATCTTGCTTTTGTTTTTTGAGTATTTCTTTGTATTGAGGTAAAGGCAATATCCTCTATCAAATTGCAGCTGTTATGTACTTGTCTGAGGTACCGATTGAGTCTCATTTATAATCAAATTGAATTATCAGCCAGCTCTAGTCTTCTTATCCTGTTTTTTACCTCAGTACTCACAACCCAATCTTTGGTAGCAACCACTAATTTTTCTAATTAGCAACACTCATTTGCATACATGCTGCAACATGACAAATGAAGGACAGGATGCTCAGGCCTTAAGCTGAAAAGCCAGGTCGCAATGCAAAGCACGTCTGCCTACACTTCTATGACAAACAATGATGCCACAAATTTGGCAATATGGGCCACTGGACCCAATGTTTTGATCTGGATCCAATGTTTGGCACAGATTTTGACTGTGTATAATGAATGCTTTACACATGGAACATATACTTCAGTATGTGTGCCCAGGTTTAGGGAGAAATTATTCACTGATTCATTAACTGTTTGATTCATTGTTGTATAGATTTTTATAGCTAGATGCACAGTAGTTAAAACAATTACCAATTTCACAGACCAGATAGATGTGTGGAAGTTCAAGAAAGCAAATAATGGCCACACACCTTGCAAACCATTTTTTTTAGCTTAATTGCTAATTGAATAGATCTGTGGTTAATTCGGACACAAATACAAGATCAGAATTTCGAATTCATATCCAGGGCTGAACATCCCAATCACAAAGTACAGGGGTGGGATGTACTACTTCCAGGTCAGTTGATGACCTCACACAAGAGCCAACAACGGTTTCCGGCAGTCCTGCCTTTCTATTCTGGGAGTAATTGAGGGGGTCACACAATATTTAACGTGGGGCAAATTAAGTCAAACATGACCATGGGCTGGTGATGAGATCTGTCAGTTAGACATATTTTGTTTTACAGTTCCCCATATAGACCAATCTGATCAGTGTTAAAGATGCAGATCTTATATATATATATATATATTTAGTTTATACAATGACAGTACTATCTAGTTTTAACACATCATTCTGTGTGTGGGGAGTGCAGCTAACATGAATAACAGGAAAAAAAATAATTGATTCAGAAAATAGTAATTATTTACAGTCCGTGATAAAACATACTGATCATAGTTAGTAGTTGAATGGATTCATTGTTAATCTTTAATTTGTATTTTGAACAGAATCTCAAACACTATATTTATGGTAAAGTTCTATTTAAAACTATTACAAAAACATAACTCAGCATTTGGGATTACTACAAGTAAACTAAATTAACTACTATTAGAAATAAACACCATAAATCAGCTAACCGAGGGCCTGAAGGCATAAAAGTTGATATAAGTCCCTGGTTGTTTGGAATCCTGCATTTGGGACATGAAGAGTTAATGTTCAGATTATTATGCTTTTTGTCAGTGACCAGCCAATCACAAGGGGAGAGGTTATATAAATTAAGGTGTAGGTGATTCTCTTTCTTTTCACTGGAAATTGTCCCTCCCACCCATTCCCTATTACTGTGCACAGTCCTTGAGCTGCTATTAACATGCTTTTCCTTTCCGAAGGGTGGTGGTTTGGCGGGGAAGCAGCCATAGATGATGCATTGTGTAGCGAGAAGGGGGGCTCGTTGTTAGTAACCCTTCTCCTCTACAGGGTTATGGAGCACCATCTGTGCGGGAGGGCTCCAGATAAAGAGCCAAAAGAGGGGGGGGTGGGTCTTCACAACTCATCAGGGTCGTCTGGTTGCCCTTTGGGTGCTACAAATGGCGGTAGATGATGGGCCTATATGCTTTCTTTGCCACCACTAATTTGCTTTAATTCAATAAATCTGTGACCTTTCTCCATCAAGCAAGTCTCCTGTATTGTTATTTCTTGGATGGACTATAAACGGTTATCAGTGGGCATAATGCAAAAGGGGACTTTAGATCAACCGATAGGCGGCTTATTGAGTGAACACCACTAATTTGAATAACCTGCTCATTATTTTAGATGGTGATTACTGTATTTGTATTTTGAATCTATTTGCTGCTGGAACAATTCACCCAATGTCAAGTTATCATCCTGCAGTATCATTAAGCTTCAGCTATGTAAGTAACTGTCATTATTTTACTCTTCTTCCCCTTATCACTAAGACAAATTTTACAAGGTCAAATAATGGATAATGGATCTTCTATATTATGGTAATTTGGGAGAAAATTGGTTGAAGAACACAAGGCATTGGGATATCACACTTACAATCTGAATATTTCTTCTTGCTTGTTGCTCTGAAAAGCTCCTTTTAGCAGTATAGGATGGCAGCTCTGGCAGGTAACATATTGTCACTTCAATGCTAAATGTAAATTAGGGCCAGAATGGGTTTACTTGACATACTTTACTGGAAGAATTATTTCACACTTCATTTAACTGATTTTTTCTCTAAAATTATATTTTTTTTCATAATAGCGTCTGTAAAACTGATTTTCTGCTGTTAAATTGTAGTACTTAACCTGTGCACAAAGGTATCAGGTTTTATTGTTAAATCGTTCAGCTGTAACAACAGCCATGTATTAGAAAGGTACATTCTCTCTAAGGTGAAAAGATGTTTGTTTTTTCCCCTGTGAGAAAAGGAACATTGATATTCCTCATGATATCCCTCTTTGCTTGAAATATATTATATACAAGTTAACCCGTGCATGATACTCATGCATTCTAGTCAAATCAAGATACTGAAGGTCTTAAAAAGGTTCTTGTCATGCATTTGGACCTAGCCCAGGCCTCCTCAAGGGAAGAGCGTTAGTTCCCGACGCAAGCGGCCTTTTTAATGTGTGTTCATGAGGTAAAATTACCTCACGAAAATGAGTTTGACCCCTCAACTCGTAAATTTAGCCTTTACTACCCCTCCCACAGGGGGAAGGGGGGATGATGGAAGTTAACTGACTTGACTATTCTAATTTTTTTGTCAAATAATGTCAGTATACCAAATTTCAGGTCAATTGGATGAGCCCTTTCTGAGAAAATAGTTTTTTCCACACACACACACACACACACACACACACACTAACGCACGCCTCTACACATGTGTGTTCATGAGGTAAAATTACCTCACGAAAATGAGTTTGAGCCCTACCAAATTTCAGCCCTTTTTGAATTTCTTTTCCCACACACACTAAGAATTTAGTAGGTCAGTGTATAACTCTGCCCAGCAGGTGGCGCTGCAACTTGGTTTTTTTTTTTCACACACACACAGACAGACAGACGCCACTAAGCATTTATATATTAGATATATATATATATATATATATATATATATATATATATATTCAAAGGAAAATGTGGCTGGCCTCAAGAACAATGCTCAAATACAGCACTGCTAGGAATAATTTTTAAGGGAGGTGACTAGGATAGAAATGTAGGTAATGGGGCATAGCAGACTTTTGCCTGAATTAACAATCTGAACAGCAAGAGCCCTGAAAGTAGGCAACTCAGAAGAGGAAATATAAGAAAGAGGGGAGTGTGTAAGTTAGATAGGAGCAGGAGGGAGAAAGGCATACTTGCCAACTCTCCCGGAATGTCCGAGAGACTCCCGAAATTCGGGTCTGTCTCCCGGGCGAGCAGGCAAGTCTCCCACATCCCGTAATTCCCTGCCCAAAGTAACGAGATTCGCGGTCAATCGCGTCATTTTAGCCCCGCTCCCACGTCAACATGTCATTTCCGCCATGGGGGGCGGGGCCAATATGATGCAATTACCGCACCCTTCCCCCTCCCACCCTCTGGTCACGCCCCTCTCGCGGACTGCACTGACTAAAAGTAGGCAAGTATGGAGAAAGGGGGTGTCAAGAATATATCATTAAAGGAAAATAAATACATTGCCCCTTCACAAACCCAGGCTAGGCCTTTGCAACTGACCTAGGATTCAATCTCCTGACAGACCTGTTCTTGAAAGTTTGTTAACAAATATAATAAACAGTACATTTTGCACCCAAAAAGAACCTTGGTGATTTTATGAATTGCCTAGAGGTACCAGAGCAGAGAGCAACTGGATCCGTTTTTGATATTGAGGTAAGGACCATAATGATTGGGACTGCAAGTAGTTTTGTGCCCACGATCATGGACTGAAATAAACACAGTAGTCATCCAAATTCCAAATTTTGCTTGTGTGGCCAGTTTAAGTGCTTTCTGTCATGCAATAAGCTATATAAAAGATTCTGTTAATTTTCCAACACAGGTGTTGGAAAATCATTTATATTTTTTACTTTTTGGCACATTTCTACACCACTGCACAAGGCTCATGATTTTTATTCAATGAACATAAGGTAAAACTTTTAGCTCTACTTTATATACAAATGTACATTGACCTTCCTTTACACTAAAAAAGTACCGTAATAACGGTATTTACGCGCATTATTGCCGTAATGACGGTAATAGTGCGCAAGGCGCGTTAATTGGGGCTGTAACGCCAACAATTGAATATGCCCCTTTATGTTGAATGGTTATTGTTAGTATCCAGATTTTTTTAAGAGCTAGCATTAAACACAGTGCTGTATATTTAGTACAAGACTAACAGGCAATATATACAAGCCAGTTATCCCTTTCACATAATGGAGTACAGAAATTTTGCATTACCTTAAAATATTCCATGAGCGATCTGGAGTATTTCATAGCATGGTCCTTCTTTAGTTTAAACATTCTCAAGTAGAGCAGAGATAAGCATCGGTAGCTGTAGTAATTAGAAAAGGATTATGTTAATTCCAGTGTTTTATAAAACCAATAAAATGTACAAAAAAAAAATATTTTTTCTTATAATTTTCTCTTCTAAAAGAAAAATTGAAACATGTGAGTAAATGAAATAAAAATGGAAAAGGCATTAAAATGCCATCTTGATAACAATATGAATCGGCATAATAAATGTTTAGTCAGCTGCTAAAAGAAGCCATTAGTTATCCTTTAATAGTTTAATGGAAAACAAGAATAATGATCTACTGTAAGCAGCTTATGCGTTTCTGTAGTTTTAAAGTCTTCTAGTGGATTTCAGCTTCTCTGACACTGTCTCTGCGGACTCACCATAATACTGCCAGCTTTTTTTCCCCTTCTGTGGCAGACGAGCTTGTGAAATTCTTCAGTCTCAATGCATACCTATATAAATAGAGAGTGACAACGAGGTTCAACAATAACCAGAGTTCAGGAATACATTTTATAAATTGATTAAATCACATAAGGGTTATTTAATAAAATGTTCCCATGTGCACAAAATTTGAGATAACCCACAGCGACCAATAAAAAGTTTGCTTCCATTGACTAAACTGTCAAAGTACAATGAAAGCTAGAACCTGATTGGTGGATATGGTTACAGCACGTATATGTGCTTTTGTTTGCTATAAATAAGCTCCGTAGTGTTCCAATATATAATGTTATGGGCATTAACAAAATAATGAAATAGATGAACTGTAAAGAAAAAAATGAATTAGTTATAATAAATATGGAATGTACATAGGATCTGTCTGCTATGACAATGCAGTTAGAGAGCATCTATGCAAGCTGTACAAGGTAAAAACACTGTAGCACTGAAACGTGACACAACCAGTGGACATTAAATTGTAGCATACCTTAAATATTCACTTTCAATAAACCTTACATTATAATGAATATGAACAGATGCAGCAAAGCATCCAGAACAGAGAAAGATACTGTAGTTCTACAAAGGGAGTGGGCAGGATCTGATAGGGTGGCCTTCTTTACCTGGAATCTGGGAGGACTCACCAACATTCAGGAGAGTAAGTATGTTTTTTAAACAATCTGGACCTAACCAGTGTGTCACTACACATTTTTGTGTCACAGTGCTCGGCTAGATGTGTCACAGAAATATAGGCGTGCAGGGGCAATTGCAGGATTTCTAGAGTGAAAATTTCGTAGAAAAAGGAAAAAAAAAAAAACACTGACACAATAATAAAAGAATTAGAAAAGTAGAATGTATATAAATGTAATAAAATATGTTAAAAAAAAAATGAAGCATGAAGTAGAATGCGCAGTAATGCAAAAACCTCATAAAATATTGCCCTCCTCTACATAAGTTTTACCATCTCATCAAACTAAAATAATACTTTGAAAATTAATATAACTCTGTACAATTATTATTATTAATCTCCCCTCACATTCAATTAAAATGAAAAATATTAAAATAACTACACTAGACCCAAAAATATTGGTGGCCATTTTGCTGACGCTAAAGATCAAATGATTGTTAAAAGTGTAATGGCAAACACTGACTGGGAGGTTCCTAGAAACATTTTCTACCTTATTGTTATAACCCTCAGAAATATGATGATTAGTGTGGTAGTGGTGGTGGTGGTGGTGGTGGTGGTGGGGTGTTCTGGGCAACGGGAACCCCTCTCCAAGTTCATGTCTGATGTGATAATGTTTTATAAAGAAAGCTTGTCATTTTAATAGAGATTATACATGAAAAATATTTTACAAAAATATTTACTACAAGTTAACCCGTGCATGATACTCATGCATTCTAGTCAAATCAAGCTACTTAAGGTGTTAAAAAGGTTCTTGTCATGCATTTGGGCCATAGCCCAGGCCTCAACCACTCCCCACTGTCACCCCCGGCAACCACCAACCACTCCCAACTGTCACTTCTCCTTCAAGAAATATATATATATTTTTTTAAATCTTTATAAACACTTTTAACAATTAACAAATTAAATTAACAAATTAAAAACATCTTAGTATACCAAATTTCAGCCCTTTCTGATTTTTTTTTTCCACACACACTAAGAATTTAGTAGGTCAGTGTATAACTCTGCCCAGCAGGTGGCACTGCAGCTTGGTTTTATTTTTTCCACACACAGACAGACTAACACACGCCACTAGACATTTATATTATAGATGGTTTCTCATATTTCTTTTTAAATGTTTCTAGTTTTCTGAAAATATTTTAATACAGGTGTGTCACACAAAAAATCAATTTCAAGACACATGTCAGGATGTATGGTAAGACTTGAAAAAGGTTGGGAATCAATGGGCAGAAACGTTTCTTACTTAGTGTGGTGTCACACAAGCACTTTAAAATGGCAGAAATTTTTCAGCTAAAGAGCGATTCATAAGCTCTCAATTTGCGCAATAGTGATAGGTGGAGTTAAAAAGGGAACACTCTTACCGTGTCACACAGCTATGATTATAAAGCACCTTTACAATTCAATCCCCGTCATGTGACAGGTTGAGTATTTTCCCTCCACTTCAACCTGTTACCCAGGTAGAGACTGAGCACTTATCAATGTTTGCAAGTGCTAGAGTTTTAAGTGCTGCTGTGACACAGTCCTCACAGTTACAGCGGTGTTACAAATTCACCAGGATTTTGTCAATACCAGCAGATAGTTATTTGGCAGCGGATTTACTGAATGGCTAACACATGAAAGCTCACACATTCCATTACGGCACACAGAGTTTGCACAGTATGTTAGCTTTCATGTGATGTCAATTGTTATGGCCTCATCTCTGTTTCCACAATTTTTTCTTTTTCACCAAAGTTTACGCTATTTTTGGTAGTATAAATTAAATATTTGTAGACAGTTCTGTACTTCACACAAAACATTTTATTTACACCCCACCAATAGTTAGCTTCCTGGCAGCCTGTCAGACCGCGTACAGTCACAGGAATAGCAGACCACTGAATCATATAGTTACCTATAATTATTTAGGGGGACATTCCAGAACACTCTACTGTAAGAAATACTTGACCCACTCTCCCAGGAATGTCTGGGAGACGCACAGGTTTCGTGTAATTCTCCCAGACACAAGTAAGAGCAGCCATTTCTCCCAGATCCCGCCTTTTTCATAACAATGTCGTGGGACTGGGGCACCAATGTTGCGAACACTGCATTTCGCAGCAGGGTGATGTACCAAATTGGTATGATTTGCAGCAACATGACCCACCCCCGAACCTGTGAACTTGCCACTTAAAGTTTGCAAGTATGCTGCAATATACATTGTACCTTCGTTTACTACTTGTTCCTTCACCTTTTCGCTCGTTAATATATGCTGGGATGGTTTAAGCGCTTAGTAGAAGGGGGTATTTTAGTAAGACTTAGGCAAAGTTTGGTGAATATTAGAGAACTGTAAATCCAGCATGCTGGCATAGCAGTTGGATAATTTACTTCATTATTACGAATGCTGTCACTACATTTAATTAAGTACAAGTGGGTGTGTGAGCAAGGCGACCAATCACAAGGTGGAATGTCTTGTGATTGGTTCTCCCACTCACATACCTAACCCCCCCTCCCCCTCAGTTTTTGATTGTGACTGTAAGAGCAGCGCCCAGGGCCCCCAGGCGAGGACTTGTGCAGCTTTAAGGAATTAAATGAATGCTTTATCTAATATGTGTTTATTTAGAATATTTGTATAGTTTCATTTATATTTATTGATGTGCCCTCACAACCTGTGGTATGTGTACCCCTAGGCTCACCTGAGAGAGATTCAAGGTGTACTTGGCATGGGAATGGGATTATAGCTATCATGACTGTAACACACAATTTGTGAAAGACACAATAGACTTTTATGTATAGTTTTACTTGACATATTTGTCTTAACTTTGTATATTGTTAAATTGCCATCTTCTGGGACAGTGGCAGCTCCACGTCACTTATTAATTGGAGTAACCGTATGTTTTAGTGCACCGTTCAATTCATTTGGCTAACCAAGCACACTTCACGCTATGCACTTAGTGCCTTGGAAATCAATTCATCACATCTGATCACTGGTTCCCAAGCCTAATGTGATTTCACAGGCACTTGTGTTGGAATAAGTAATAGGGCTCAGTCTTGCATAAGAAGATTTTAAGATATCCAGACAGCCTAATTTAAAAGAGTAAGACAGAACAGGAACATTTACTGAGCTTAGCTTATAGATGTCCTGATCCAAATTGCATGTTTAAAGTCTCAGCATTATTGGCAATTCAGTTTCACCAAGTCAAACAGCATTTATTCAATCTTCTGCATACCGATCGGTGGAAATTTACAAGACAAAGCATCAGACAAAAGGATGTTTCAGTTTAAGCCACTCATTAATATAATAGCAGGTTATCCACTAGAGGTTTAAATAAATAGATTTCGAAAAATGAGAGTCCCAAGCCAGAGGTCCTCAGCATTCAACCATTCAATAACAATTCTAGTTATTGTTATAAATATACTATAATAGTAGCGGAAAAAACTGTATCCAAGGTATCATTGTAGTCTATAGAATCTACTCTTTGCAGGCTGAAACTGATGTACAATACACTGCAAAAGTTTTAAGCAGGTGTGGAAAAAATGCTGCAAAGTAAGAATGCTTTCAAAAGTAGAAGTGTTAATAGTTTATTTTTATCAATTAACAAAATGCACAGTTAATTAACAGAAGAGAAATCTAAATCAAATCAATATTTGGTATGACCACTCAGCCTTCAAAATAGCATCAATTCTTCTAGGTACACTTGCACACAGTGTTTGCAGGAACTCGGCAGGGAGGTTGTTCCAAACATCTTGGAGAACTAACCACAGATCTTCTGTGGATGGAGGCTTGCTCAAATCCTTCTGTATCTTCATGTAATCCCAGACAGACCCGATGATGTTGAGATCAGGGCTCTTTGGGGGCTATATCATCACTACCAGGACTCCTTGTTCTTCTTTACACTGAAGATAGTTCTTAATGACATTGGCTGTATGTTTGGGGTCATTGTCCTGCTGCAGAATAAAGTTGGAGCCAATCAGACGCCTCCCTGATGGTATTGCATGATGGATAAGTACCTTTCTGTATTTCTCAACATTGAGGGTACCATTATTCATTACCAAATCCCCAACTCCATTTGCTGAAATGCAGCACCAAACTTGTAATGAACCTCCACCATGCTTCACTGTTGCCTGCAGACACTCATTATTGTACTGCTCTCCAGTCTTTTGGCGAACAAACTGCCTTCTGTTACAGCCAAATATTTCAGATTTTGACTAATCAGTCCAGAGCACCTGCTGCCATTTTTCTGCACTCCAGTTCCTATGTTTTCGTGCATAGTTGAGTCGCTTGGCCTTGTCTTCATGTCAAAGGTATGGCTTTTTGGGCGCAATTTTTCCATGAAGACCACTTATGCCCAGACTTCACCGAAGATTAGATGTGTGTACCTGGATCCCACAGTTTCTTTTCCAGTTCCAAGCTGATGGCACTGCTGGACATCTTCCGATTCGAAAGGAAGTAAGCATGATGTGTATGTCATCTGATGTACTAAGTTTCCTTGACCACTGCGTCACCGTCCTCAACGTTGCCTGTTTCTTTGTGCTTCTCAAAAGAGCTTGAACAGCACATCTTGAAACCCCAGTCTGCTTTAAAATCTTTGTCTGGGAGAGACCTTGCCGATGCAGTATAACTACCTTGTGTCTTATTGCTTTGCTCAGTCTTACCATGGTGCATGACCTGTGACATGAAACGGTCTTCCACAACCTCACCTTTGCAGCAAAGTTTGGCTGTTTCTCACCCAGTTTCAAGCCTCCTACACAACTGTTTCTGTTTCAACCTACATATGGAAATGATGATCATTATCACCTGTTTGGTATGACTGGTTAATCATACACCTGACTATAATCCTATAAAATCCCTGACTTTGTGTAACTGTACTTAGAAGAATTGATTCTGTTTTGAAGGCAAAGGTTGGCCACACCAAACATTGATTTGATTTAGATTTCTCCTCTGTTCCATACCTGCCTAAAACTTTTGCACAGTATTGTATAATATGGTAAAATAATAATACGATGAAAAATTATAGGTTAAAAATACATCACTTTCAAAACACATTTTCTGGTATTTCCTCAGAATGTTTTCAGTCATTTTAAGGCCAATATTATATAATATAATTTCGAAGAAAAAAAGGGATGTTATTTTGTTGGAATTTACCATGCCCACTGTTGCTAATTCACATAAAAGTATGTTGCTCAACTGAATAGAAAACTGCTGTTATTTTTGTATATATTATATTGTTCATTAAATATAAAAATCCCACCTGGCGCTTTGTTAAAAACAATACCAACACACCGTAATGCATGGATTTCAGAATCCACTTCACACTAGCATTGCAGACAGTGTTTGTGAGCAGGTCTATGACATATCTTCAGAAAATATTTTCTTTTATTAATAGGCAAAAGTATATTAAGGGACTTAATGCAGTGTTATGTTTTGCACAAAATGCCAGAGTGAGCCAGGGTGCTTCGAAAGGAGTAGTGATGTGCGGCCAATCAGTGGTAGCACCGTGTCAATTAGCCGCTCATTGCAGGATAATAAATGTTTAAGGATATTTTACAACATGGTCTCACATCATATATGCATCATTGTTTTATTTGTTTGGTTTTTTTTTTAAAAAAAAAAAAATTTAAAATGCCTCACAATCCCTTGGAGTGATGTGTAAATCAGTTCTTATGTATGACATTTTTTTTTTTTTTTTCACCTAACTTTATTTGTTTCCAAGTAGGAACAACCCAAGCTCTTGGATTTCTCACTGCGCTGAGCAATGCAGTTTCAAGTTGGTTCAGGAAGAGACAGCAGGGGGTGAACAGGCAATAAAATTCCCCAGAGACCAGTTCTCCACTACAACTGGGACCCCTGATGTGATACAAGTGATTAGGTGTCAAGATTTTCTGTCTAAAGATATATCATCTAGCAGTAAGCCACTGTACATGAGTACTACTTACTATTTACAGGTGACAAACAATCATAGTTATTTTGTTTGTACACATTCCAGCAATGCCACCTTTTTACAATGACAGCAATATAGACTGCACTGCAGACTGGTTTGTGGTAAAAAAAAAACCTTTATACAGAAGCTAATGGCTACTACATTTACAGATATTAACTGGTTCTGCAAAATATGGCCGCTTTAATAAAGGGGCACATGAAGATTTACACTGGACCCATTATAAAATTTGTGCTATGTTGCCTGGATAGCAATGAAACTAAAATAGGTTATAGCTCAGCCCTCGCGTCCTAGCATAACAGGAGATTCCATGTCTTAAAGAGGGAAACATCCTCTTTCACCAAAAGAAAAAGAATATTAAGTTTCAACCTTAATGAGATAATCTTAATCATAACCCTTACACAGCTCGAACATTAGCGCAAGTACTGAACCGGAAAAGACACAAAATCAAACATCTAATCATAGGCTTATCCCAAGTTCTCAAATTAACCCAAACACTAATAGAGCTCTGTTTTGCTTCCCACTGAGGACACATTTATAGAAATGTCGCCAATTTCAGTGATAAGTCTGATTTTGACTGCGTATATTGCAGCAATAAAAAAAATAAATCTCTTATCTTTGCAATTAACAAAATATATCGCCAAGTCAACTGAGCAATGCTCAGCTCCCCCACGACAATAACCCAGAGCGGTAAAAGTTCACTTTGCGCTGGGCCAGTCTCTCCAACTGTGAGCATGCACGTCCCTGCTTACAGGTGCAAATTACACTTGTAAAAAAAATAAAATAAAGTTTAAAAATAACTATTTTAAAATATTTTAAAAAAAAATCAGACATGTAAGCATTAAACATGCTTTACTTAATAAATAAATGGTTTTGTTCTGTTATCGTCACCTTGAGATAATACTTACCACCATCAGAATTATCACCAGCAATAGCCCCCATTGACGTATTGGGCCAAGCTTTTCGCCACCAAATTGTAAAATTTTAAGAAATGTTAAGAAGTCCTCCCATAATTTGCACCAGTGGAAACATATTGCTCGCTTGAGAAAACTTGATGCACTGTACATTTGGGATGCCGTAGCATACTGCCCATACTTTGCGGGCCATACCAGTGGTTCCCAAACTGTGCGCCTAGGCTCCCTGGGGTGCCTTGGAGATCTCACAGGGGTGCCTCGGCCAGGGCCAGTGGTAAGCAAGCCGGGGGACTACGTGATAATTATTTTGGGTTAGGGGTGCCTGAAAAATTTTTGGGAGACCCTAAGGGTGTCTTGAACTGAAAAACTTTGGAATCCACTGGGCTATACGATCCTTAAAGTCTTAAAGTATCTAAAGTATCCCTGCCTCAAAGTATCTGCTTGAATTCAATATAATTCTATTCACACTGTGGCGTAATGTTAATGCCAATGCTTTGTGGTATTATGAAAACTGGTGTCTGAGATTAAATCGGTTTTGCACCTGTAGGGAATGCTCTGCAAAATCCTCTGTACCTCAGACCAGAAAATCGGCAGAAGCCCAAAAAAAGTCTATCTATCTCAAATCTACCTATCTGTATATCTATCTACCTATCTGTATATCTATCTATCTATCTATCTGTATATCTATCTATCTATCTATCTATCTCATATCTATCTATCTATCTCATATCTATCTATCTATCTCATATCTATCTATCTATCTAATATCTATCTATCGCATATCTATCTATCTATCTCATATCGATCTATCGCATATCTATCTATCTATCTCATATCCATCTATCTATCTCATATCCATCTATCTATCTCATATCCATCCATCTATCTCATATCCATCCATCTATCTCATATCCATCCATCTATCTCATATCCATCTATCTATCTCATATCCATCCATCTATCTCATATCCATCCATCTATCTCATATCCATCTATCTATCTCATATCCATCCATCTATCTCATATCCATCCATCTCATATCCATCCATCTATCTCATATCCATCCATCTATCTCATATCCATCCATCTATCTCATATCAATCTATCTATCTCATATCCATCTATCTATCTCATATCCATCTATCTATCTATCTCATATCCATCTATCTCATATCCATCTATCTATCTCATATCCATCTATCTATCTCATATCTATCTATCTCATATCTATCTATCTATCTCATATCTATCTATCTATCTCATATCTATCTATCTATCTCATATCTATCTATCTATCTCATATCTATCTATCTCATATCCATCTATCTATCTATCTCATATCCATCTATCTATCTCATATCCATCTATCTATCTCATATCCATCTATCTATCTCATATCCATCTATCTATCTCATATCCATCTATCTATCTCATATCCATCTATCTATCTCATATCCATCTATCTATCTCATATCCATCTATCTCATATCCATCTATCTCATTTCTATCTCATATCTATCTATGATAGATACAAAGACGTAACTCAAGTAGAAGTGCATATATAACATTGTAGGCCTGTTTTAGAGTTGGATGTAAATCCAGTTGCAACACATAAAAGTGCAGCTGGACCTGGTGCAAGTTTGCAAGTTGATGATGATGACGAATGTTGGTTTACCCAGGGCTTAACAATTTGCTAGATTCAGTTGCACACATCTAAATATACATGCAACTCAAAACACAACAGCAGAAATGTAGGGGTTTAGATGCATGTTTGAGTGTAGGCAAAATAGGTTATTTTATATTTAGATCAGGCCCATTATGTCTTTCTCTGACCTTTTGAAATTGGGCAAAATATAATATAAAGGTAGGACAACCTATCCACCAATATCACTGACTCTGGACCTTCGTAATATTTAGTAGATGGATTAGTGAGGGTTAAGATGCAGTAGAGAAAATGGAAGTTCCAGCGGGATTTATATGCCTATAGTAGTTGAAATCAATTTTTTGAACTCCTCTTCAAAAATCCCATTCCTCATTGTGTTGTAAACATTTATTAGACATGTTTGGCAACACAAATGCGTGGTGCCACTTCAACAACAGCTCCTAATTCCTATTACTGATACAAAATTTCTGTGTGGTTAAAAAAAATCTTTGCCCTCTGCTGCAAGGTCAGTGATACCCCACTGGCAACACTGTTCCACTGATAAATATCATTAGCACTTATGCTGGTGGATGCCCTAAACAATCATTTGCCCTATATTGTGTTTAAAAGAAAAGGTTAGGACAAATCCTTTAAAAATCATCATGGATTAGCATTCAAAGTCCATTTTTGGTCATTGACAGCTCTTGAAAATAATAAAATATAATTATTTTACTTTTGTGTGATGGGAGGTTAAATCCACTAAATGAATCAATTGATGCTTCAAATGAAATGAGCTGCCTAATGTCTGTAAAACAGAATAGAGCTGTAATTCACTTTAACTTTGTTGATTAAAGTTCACTTTTCTTCTCATCGACCTCATAGACCCAGGAAACAGAAGAAAAGAAGAATTTTTCTCTGTTGAAAAATAAAATGATCAAAAACCTCTTGAACATAATTTGCTATCTAATATTGCACCCTTTAAAGGCAGGTCTCCCTGCCAAATATTATAATGATTGTTCTTTATAGCCACCCACTACATCTCAATTCTAATTTTATGAATATTGCAAATTATAATAGTCACATTATAACCTCTAAAGGGGCTAATTTATAAAAGCACTGTCCATCAATTACACATTTTCCATCACATTAATAAAATGGCACAAAGTAATTACGCTGACTTCTGAGATGAAGATGCCTTGAACAAATCATTATGCTGAAATTATTTTCTTTAAAAAACTTAGCAGGTTCTAATTACGACTGAAATTAGATAAGGAAAATGATCACAAAATAGACATTAACCTGATGAGTTCCACAGTCTCGGAGTACATGGTGTATGGAGATTTCGCTTCTAATGGATCTCGCTCCATAGCGTTCCCGCACTCGATGAAAGAGAGGGCAGCGTCAGCATAATTCACAGCTTTGCCAAACTTTTCTATCTGAAACATTGCATAAATATAGTGTTATAATGCAGAAAAAGAATGTTTATTCCACATTGTCTCCTGTCCTGTAAACCACATTTTAACATGGGTTTTTGTCTTACTGCTCCATTTATTAAAACAGAGAACCAGTTTGGTTGCCTTCTTTCATCTACTCATTTATCTAGAACTTGAACAATGTATCGCATAACTCATTGCATAACTCTGTATACCCGAGGGCAATGTCTGACTGACTGGTAAGCAAGATAGGGGCTGAGAGTATAAAGCAAAATATCAAGTCAGGGCAGTGGCGGATCCAGGGGGGGGGGGGGGGGCGTTCCCCCTAGTAGGGGCTTGCTGCCGGCGGCTGAACACTATGTGCAGGTCCGTTCGGCAGAGAGAGTTAGGGAGAGAGTCCTGCCCAACTGCTCTGATTCACACAATCCGAGGACCCGGGCAGGACTCACTCCCTAACACTCTCTGCTGAACGGACCTGCACATTGTGTGCAGCCGTTGGCAGCATTAGGTGTCAAAAGGGGGCGGGGCTAAATCGCCCCCCCCCTAAATCGCCCCCGGAACAATTAAGTTCTGGATCCGCCCCTGAGTCAGGATGAACGGGACGGAAAGAGCTATAAAATTGGGGACTAGGACTACTTAATAATTTTATAGACATTTAAAAAGGCACTCCACACAAAAATTACAAAATAATGTTGTATTGTTAATTTGATTTTTTTGTTTTAAATTAACTTTGATGCTGTTGTTAGGGAAAAAATATATTAAAATATATCATCTTAGTTTTGAACAATTAAAATCGGTGCTGTCACATCCATATCTATTCAATACAAAAGAACTTGGCAGGCAGTCTAGATCACTGTTACATTGGTGAAACAATGTTGCTGCAGACCAGTTAGCCCTAATGATCAACAACATCATCATCATCAACATTTACTTATATAGCACCAGCAAGTTCCGTAGGGCTTTACAATTGGGAGCAATCCCAGTAATAAAACAATTCTGGTAAAACAGAAAAACAAGGTAAGAGGACCCTGGTCACAAGCTTGCAATCTATGCAGACTGATCAGTTAAAATTATGTACCCCCCACCCTTCATATGTCAATAGAAAATTGAATAAGAACAGCAAGTCATCGTATTATCTATTGTGGGATATGAAGGAAAAAAGACAAAAAGCATTTAAATAAGAAAATCACATTCCTACAATAGCATGACTGCCTACCTCACTGAATACGGCTGACTTAATGGTGAATAACTTCAAACTGATCCTCTCATTCACAATATAAGGGCTTTTACATGACATGCCAATGCTATGTTTAAAACTACACATGCATGAAAATTACTTTTTTCTGATCACAATGCCTTATGTTTCCCTCTGACTTCTATCTGCCCCATTTTATAGACATATATAATCAAATGTAAATAAAACATAGAAATAACCTGATGCGTGTGACCTGATATTGTGTTTCAGTTATGTAAAACAGAAAAGTAAGATCAACATGTAAAAAGAAAAAAGATCAACTTACCAAAGCATCTGCTTTGTGCTTCAGCCTTTTAGCTTCCTGCATGTAATAATCAGCATTATGTAACCTGAAATTGCAAAATGATTTAAAATAAATAAATAATGCACAGTTATACAAGATGAATGCAGTAACATTACCCAGCAATTGGCTCTGACGTGTCCACAGGTCAGCAAATATCTGACCAGGATTACTATACATTTGTACTTCGTTAGCAAATCACCCCAAGGAGTGTCATATTTGTAATTAGACATAAGAGGCAATGCTTATTGACAGCTGGGAGAAAAGGTAGTTCAGTCATGTTAATCGCAGCCACTTAATAAAATAAAAAAATATAATTTTTACATGTAGTCTTTTCATATTTAACTATGTCTATTTGACACTAGACCCACCCAAGTTACCTCTGACTCTTTGGGGTACATTTATTAAACTGCATGTTTGAAAAAGTAGAGATGTTGCCTATAGCAACCAATCAGATTCTACTTATCATTTGTTTAGCACATTCTACCAAATGACAGCTAGAATCTGATTGGTTGCTATAGGCAACATATCTACTTTTTAAAGCGTCAGTTTAGTAAATATACCCCTTTGACTTTTTGGCTAAACCCAGGAGTTTGGTCAGTGTTACAGGAATATGCAGATGTAAAAGTATAGAAATATACAATGCACACACAATTTCATCACAATATAAAGTAACCTACGTTTCATCAAACGTTATTTTTGATCTTCGAGAATCGGTGTTCCCATTGGTTATCGCAGGTAGAGAAGACCACAAATCAGTCTCTAAATGATGCTGAGTGTTCTCCAGGCCACTGCTTGGTGGCCTACTGTTGTCTTCTTCCTGTAAAGTTAATGGATATGATTTATGGCATAAAGTCAACAACAGTCTGCCTTAAAAATATGTTTTCTAAAATATCTCAAATGGATACATGTCTTAAAGAGATATTCCACAATCAAATGACTATTCCTTTAACTTTTACTCAAAACATTGTATTTTGTTAAAGCTTCTTTCAGTGTTTCTCAGTCATGTCTAAAAGCATTGTATATTATCTTTGCCCTTTGATGCCACCAGGGTTGGTACCGGGTTGTTTGATGCCCCTTGCCTGGGAGCACCTCTAGGTGCCACATTGCTCATGCACTATTCCCCCCTACCCCTGCTTTCAAAGAGCAGAGTGGGGGATTCGGAAGGTGGAACGGCACCCGTCTACCTGCACGTGCCAGAAATAGATTCCAGGGCAGACGGGGCGCCCTACTGCCATCCTTACCGTGTTCCGCTGGCCCTGGAATGCATTGTAATGCATACAGCTCAGCAGAGCTCTGTTATATAATACACAACTCTTACTGATGATATAAACATATGGATAAAAGCACAAAATGAACCAATATATAATAATATAAATAAACCAATGTATATAGTGATAGCGGCAGGAAGGCATATACAAGCCAACACATTAAATTAATTTCAAGATGGAATACCCCTTGCATTTACTAAGCTGAAAATACTAGTCTGACAGCATTTCAATCCAGATGGGTGAAGTATCACCTTTCTATTTTATAAACAGTTCCCTGAATGGTTTGTGATACCCAGAAACCATGGCACCACTGTAACTAAATGGACAGAGTATATTCCTGGATATGAACATTATTAATGACATGCTGCAAGTTGGTGTTAAATCATGTAACTGTCCATAACAGGTTATAGTATGCTGACGTGTATCATAATTATACCCACTGTTATAAGGTAAATACATTATGACACAAATATTCTGTCCTTTCTGTCACAGCAATAAATTGATGCAACAGAATATAGTCATCCTATCTGTAAACATGAGCAACAATAAATATGGTAATCAGACAGATTCCAAAGGCAAACAGAGCATGCATAATGCGGACACCAAATGGTATTCAGACATAATGCATTACCTAGTACTGTTTTATGACACTCTTAAGCTACTGTATTGTCAGTTTGCATATTTTGGTTGCAATGAGGATCATGTAATCTGCAGAGGGGCAGTGCCAAGTTGCACAACTCACTGAGAGCCATTGCATCTGGTTTAGCAATTTCTGTCAATGTGCATAAAATTGTATATTTGCCTATATGTTTTTGCATCTCACCGTGCCTTGTGCCCCTCACTTCCCCTGCCCACAAGGGTGCAAAAGGTAAAAAAAATATAAAATCACCCAATGCATACATGACATTAATTCAGTAGGGTATGTATGAACTTTGGGAAGTAATGCAACAAATGGGCTTTGTATATTTCAGTTGTTATAATTATGAAGCCCATATTATCAAATACAATGATTTATTTGTGACATCCTGCTGACAAGTCAGAGGGGTTGGGAGCTTCCATGTGTCACTTCATCCTAAATGACTACCACTGACTTATCATCAACATCATCAACATTTATTTATATAGTGCCAGCAAATTCCGTAGCGCTTTACAATTAGGAACAAACATTAATAAAAAGAGAACCCTGCTCGCAAGCTTACAATCTATGGGACTTTAGAAATGAAAATTGTATTTACACAGCTTACTTTAGTGTTGGTTGTTGTGCTCCCATTCTTTTTATGTCGTGTGGAAGTCCCTGGTAGATGCGCAGTTGTAGTGCTGCTGTCCTGACTGAAGGAGCTGTTATCACTGGAGTGTCGACGACGGACTGGTTCATCCCCCAAAGGTGACAACAAAGGAGGAAAAACTTTCTCTTCTCTTTTCTTCGTTGTCTTTTTTGCACTAAAGAGGAACAAATAGGATGGAAAGAAATGTATTTCTTGTTTTTAAATCAGTCAACAATCGGTTGTTAGATGTTGTCGAGAGCAATGCATGCTGTGCAGTAACGCACTTTTAAAATGTACAAAACGTTCAGCATTATTGATCCCTATGACCTCCACACCCTTCCATTCACATTATCACATGCAAGATACTAAGAAGTCCGCACAAGAGTCTTTGGTGCCTAGGACAGTAAGGCGCATTGAGATGTGAATGGGTAAGAACAGCAAGGTCATAGAAGGTTACTATATCTCAAGATGAGAGACCGATGTGAATGTGACCGGATCACATGACACTGGCTTCCACTAGTGTGAAGAGGGCTTCAACCAGGTATGAGCTTCCTGTCCAATCACATTAAACAATATGATCTGACAGAGATATTCATCCCTTGCAAATGATTATCCCAAGCTATACACATCTAGAGAGTATAGTTTCCTTAGTATATGGGTGATTTATTGATTTATTAAAGGAATAAAGTTTATTCTATCTTGCCAGATCTCTGTTTACTCCAAACACCCCATGATTAAAAATACATTTTACTGAAATGGCATATTGAATGCGAGTAATACTTACATGTTTAATACACCACCACCAACTCAAACATTATAAAACTGGTTTTAACTAATTAAAATCATTATGCTCATACCACAACACCTAACACTTTAAATAGGGCTTCTACCTGTAATCAGAGTTTGGAAGACTTAAACATGACTGTTCCTGCCACTTGGCAGACATATGAATAAGTGACACTCTTTATAAACATCTGTATCCATGGAAACAACATGGCGGACACCAGACGCCAGTAGCAGCCATGTCTAAATTGTTTTAATAAGACAAAATCATGTTATACCATTTTTTAGTGGCGTTACCATTTAACAATAGACTTCTATTAACTACAACAATGGTGCTCCATCTACCCAAGTCTAGGATAGTTATTGGTTGGTTTTTTTTTAAAACTATGTTTTGGCGAGAACTATTTTAAACTAGCGGTCATCTGGATAGAGTTACAGGTTAAATAAAGTACAAGCAATAAATAAATGAATGTGAATACATCTCAGATCGTTTGGTATGGTCATTGGCACTTAATACTTCACAGAAAACTGAATTTAATCACTCCAAGAGATTTATAGAACTGACAAACCCTTTTATGAAAGAGAAGGCATCATTAGCAGACATTAATTGTTACATATTGTTGAGCTGATTGTTAGCTAGCTTTGGGCTGTTACTACTCTAAAAATGGGTTTTTAATTGCAATAATAACCAATTGTGAATGAATTTATTGGAATAATTAAACATGTTTAATGACTTAATTTGCCAACATGTTTTTGCTAATTGAAATGCAACGACAAACAGTTAATATAGCGGCGGAAGCAGACTTGCCTCCAATGGATTTATGTACGAGAAGAAACAGATATGATTTAGACATGGTATGGAGATTTTATAGGAGTATCGGTATGTAATTTATCTATAACATTTTATATGTATAACAATTACCAAATGTGAATCTTAAACAGTCTGAGACCTTTACTATAAATGTAACACAATAAATCCTTCCCCTACTTTGCTTTCCATAAGCTAGTTTGATTAAAAACGTGTAACAAGTATCACATCCAAACAGCTAGTTATATTGTGATCTGCTTAAATTAAAAGTTCTAGAATCCTCAGACTTATCCACAACTTCTCAGAGTAGAAATGGAAAATAATTATTTTTCATTTAGTGTGTAGTGTAACTAGTTTGGCTTCCAAGACAGTATTAATTTGCCTTATTTTCATCCATTATATATATATGAAAAGTCCATGAAATAAAAATGTATTGTTAATTTAATTGCATCTAAATGCAATATTATAATGTCATGTATTCTTATTTTGGGCCAACAGTATACTGTGTCACTCTGTTTCCATAATGTCCCCCATTTGGCTCATACTTTACACAAATATTCACACTTTCTCTAGCTCCCTAAAATGCCTAAATGAGTTCTAACCTTAACATATGATGCTATTTATATTACTGTTGTTTATTTGTAGCATTCTTTTTATAATGACATTTTTCATTGGTTTTATAAAGAACAACATATGCAATGCAATGTAGACATAATGAAGTGAATACATGTATTATATACAAAGATGATACAAATACAATACAATATAAGCATATACAAATAGTGTACTTTTGACTGCTGTTAGCCTCCACCTGGCTTCCAAGTAGAGATCCATTGATATGTACTGGTCACTTATTGCATTAATAGACTATACATTGTGTTGATCTGGTTTGGTGCAATCCAAATGTTCTATAAAGCTAGCCTACATCAGGAGACGGTCATCTGTGACTTGAGATTGTCTTATAGATGGAATACTTATACAAAATGTACATTTGTTTATGCTCATTGTAATTGCCCCTCTTTGGATTATTTACCATGTGCAGCTTTCAAACAGTAACTGTAAATACAACATGCAAATTGTATTGACAGAGTGACAAAGTCATCATGAGGTGTGAACTGAATAACATGATATAGTCATTATATAAGAAGAGTGGTGACCAGCAAAGTTTGTTGCTAGCAGAAGCTCACTGTTCGATTTTAGGGCTCGGAGGGGGAATGACAAAGATTAGGTCACCCTTCAGCCCAGCTGTTTAATATCTATCATCTGACGCCTCGGAGGCATTCACAGGAGCTGTGATATTGGCAATTGAGTAATCCTTACACTGCTCCGTAGTAAGACAAAATAAATCTTTGCTAACCCACAGTTAACTAAATCAAACAACATATTCTATTTATTTTACAAATTGACTCTATGGGGGGTATTCAATTGACGGCGGGATCCCCGAAAATCCCGCGCTCGAAAAAATATTACCGTTAATTCGATAATATCTCGCTGGATTTCAGCTCGCAGCTCCCTGAGCTGCGAGCTGAAATCCAGCGAGTAAATTACCGTATTAACAGGTTTTTACGCGCGGGATTTTCGGCGATCCTGCTGTCAATTGAATACCCCCCTAAGGGGTATATCTACTAAACTGCTGGTTTGAAAAAGGGGAGATGTTGCCTATAGCAACCAATCAGAATCTAGTTATCATTTATTTAGTACATTCTACAAATTGACAGATAGAATGTGATTGGTTGCTATAGGCAACATCTCCACGTTTTCAATCACGTAGTTTAGTAAATATACCCCGAAGAGTTTTCAGTTAGGGATCGATCACATTCACCCACATGCATGTTCAACACATTGAAAATATTCAACCAAATATATACGTGCAGAGGCTTGGCCAGTTTGTTCAGTTCACCCGTAGGCAATAGGAAATAGTGCACGGCTCAATGATCTCTATGGTCAGTTTTCATGTTAGCTGTCACACTTTAAAAAAGGTATTATTGTACATTTGCAATTTACAAAAGACAGGCGATAGAAATATAGCTAAAATATATATTACACACATATAACAACTGAAACCTAAATAAAATTCTAAGTAAAAAAAGCTATCAATACAGTGACGATAAGTAGTTAAAAAAATACTTACTCTTTAGTGCTGGCTGCCCTAATATTAGGGATGGGGGAGATGCATGGGGGGAGAAGTAGACAGGGGGCGAGCGGATCATCCAGACGTTGTTTCTTGCTGTCACTCTGCATGTCACTGCTTTCAGACTGCTTTAAATGAAATTAGCAGACATTTAGCATTTAGAATGTCCAGACAGGATATAAAGAATCTGCCTCATATTTGCAGTTCTTTCGACTGAAAAGGGTACATCACACACTGTGCCAAATACATCAGAGGTCTGTTTCAAACGCTTTATCTTAAACACAGACATATCAAATACATACTAAAAGTGCATTACACAAGTGTACCAACACAACTGTAACACAAATACACTGAACAAACACTACATAGCAAGTCTTGAGTCATGTATATCATTTAATAAAATAATTAGATACAATGCAGTGTTTGGCTGGCCCGGTAGGATCCTGGATAAATCTATTTTAATGCAACAGTGTCTGAGTTGATGAAGAATTGCTTGGATAGTCTGGCCAATGTGGCAACATCTCAGTGGGCGCAATATTTTGGGAGGAGCTTGTGGGCGTTTCCTTGACGAGGGCAGCCTAGTACATAAATGTGCATATATATATATATGCGCATATATATATATATATATATATATATATATATATATATATATATATACACACATATTTTACAATATTCTATTTGTTAAGTTAACTATGTTTAAATAAACAGATTGATTGTCTAAGCACTTGTATTAAAATATAGACTAGAATGCCCTAAACTGTGGCTTTCCAGTTGTTGTGGAACTAGAAGTCTCAGCAAGGCAAATTGTTCCCTCCTCATAAGGGATAAGCAAAAATCAATTGTTACCAATCTTTTAAAACAATGACATATTAGTAAGGCGGTATACAACATTCAGATCTAATCATCTCTTTTATAATGCACGTATAGAAGTACTGTAATTTAGCCTTCAGTAGGTCACAGGTTTAAGAGATCTCCTTTCAGTGTGCTACAGCAGAGTAGGTGAAGAACATATTCCATTCAACTAATGGGATTTAATGAGTCTCTTCAATAGTTTTGACCTTCTTTTGGTGTATGTAGGTCAGCTCTTCTCCTTATGAGCCATGTAATGAAACACGTAACATCTATATAATCTACTGGAAACATTCTGTTCAGGGACACTGTAATACTGAGACCTACAGGCACAGAACAGTCACTTAGGAGCACATTGAACTAATGACTTGGCTGTGTATACAGGTTACATAGTACAGTTTCACTCCTTATTGGCTCATTAGTCTCATATTGTGTAACTAAATATCACTGAAAGCACAAGAAATAAAACACTGTACATAGACACACACACACACACATATGTAGGGGGCTTTCTTTAGGGATTGCGCTGTTGCTATAAGTTTCAGAAGAAAAAAAAAAATCTTTTAAAAAGTTACAACTCCCCTGGTATTGTAAAACGTTCATGTGGTACGACCCTTCCGTGTAAACACATTTTAATGTTGATTTTACATTTTAATTTAAATGCATTTCATGAACATTTCCCCTCCAGACTGTAACCTCTCATCCCACATTAGACAGCACCAGTAGCTGCAGAACATGTTACCAGCACTAAATAAAATTATATTTCAAATTTACACTGTGAACATATACTACAGCGCATAGAAAATAGTGCCATCGTCACTTCAATATGTATTATTAGAAGTATTAGAAGTAATGACATGTGGGAAAATGACATGTCTTTTAATATCATTATAATTTACAGTCGTATATATTATATATTTTTCCCTTTTGCTTGCTTGAATAGCAAAATGGTTAAAATGTAGTTGGTTAAGTTTGCACACAACTTGATAATTTAACAATCATTATATTGTTACAAACATAACAAAAATGATTAAATGTTTTATTGCATGGCTTATCGCTTTACATATCATTTTTATTTTTAATGCCAGTAAACTCAAAGAATTAAGCTCAACATTAGAAACAATTATGATGACTGAACCTAAACTTGTAGCTTTTCGATTTATATTTTGTAGCTGTCAATTATGAAAAAAACAGTTACTTTGAAGACCAGGCAGCTTAAGACACATTTTACATCACTGGAAGATAAAGCTAAGTACATGAGAACATGCTTGTTATATATACTTACACCTAGATAACAAACAGACATTTGTTCAAATCAAAATGGGTTTAAGTCCAAAGAGGTTAAAATACAAATGTATTAAACCAGTCTTGAAGACACTATTAAATTGGACTACATGCAACATCCTAAACAAGCCATAAAATTTAAAACATCTGCATTGAACATTGAAAATTGAGATTAGGTTTCGTAGAATCCTTGTGACTGAACTCACCTTGTGCTTCCGTCTGGATTTTGTAGAAATTTTCTCAGCAGTTGTGGCTGGCATTTGAGGCTTGTGTTTAAAACCTGCGTCTCTTGCTTCGTTCTTTAAAACCTCACTCTCAAAAGTCTCTTGGCCTGGTATTCTGGATAATAGGCTGAGGTCTATTTTTACCCATAAAGACTTAAGGTCTTCAAATTCCCTCAGCGGAGAAAGAAGTTCACTTTGGACAATGGGAAGGGGAGAGAATGGCTCCTCCAAATCAATATGGGCCTGGTCTAGTGATATACTGCTGCTATTACTGGTTAAGCTGCTCACACTTAGGATGTTGCTGCTACAGTCCTTTGACTTGACCGGATTTGTGGGCCCGGTACAAGCCGTTGATATTTTGACCTGCAGAACTTCTTCTTGATCAGTGTTGGAATCGGATGCCGAATCAGTTTCAATAAATTCCCTAGATTTAGGAACAATTTTGCTCGCTCCTCTTGCTTTCTTTTTCTCTGAAGCACTTCCAGTGCTAGTCCTTTGTTCCTTTCGTGGCGCCGTTTTAGCAACAGTGGCTTTTGTCCTCGCCTTTGGTGGCTCTTGGCTTTCTCGTACGTCTTTCTCTTTGGGCGTGCTGCTGGTGGGGTTTGGTTTGTTCCATGTGTAGTCCTCGACGCTGGATGTTCTTTCCACCTTTTTTGGTTGTTTCTTAGCAACAGCTCTTTGTGGAGTAGGCTCATTATGAGCTGGTGACTTCTGCTTCAAGGGTTTTGCCTCTGGGGGTTTTTGGGGTACTCTAGGTTTGTTTTTTTCCTTTACCGGACTCAGCAGTTCCCTATCTTTGGACAGGGAGTCAGGCTGAGGGATAACACTGTTGAGCTCTCTTTTATTTTCTCCTTCAATCTGTTGGTTATTTTGAGACTCAGAATTATTATCTGAATGCCCCTCATTTTGGTTGATAATTATTGTTTTGTTGTGTGGGTTGACTTTATTTAACCACTTATCCAATTGCCATTTGTTTGTGGAGGGTGGCTCCGGCTGCGAAGAGAACCAAAATAATACATCGGTGTTCAAAGTGGAATGCATACAATAAAATATTTTTCAGTTTAAACTGATTCTGATAACAAAACATACTAGACTATTTCTAAAAATGGCTAATTAGTGAGCACGCTGGATGTTTTCGTTTTAATTTATAGCATTGCCCCAGAGAAATCTAACAAAACAAAAATGCTAGATAAGTCCAACAAATGATACATTTTTATAATGTTGGTTTTACGTCTCTCCTGAATACAATACAAACAGAAAATCAATTGCTTATATATAATATTGAATATATAAACATACTTAAAGCAAATGTAACAACAAAATAAATTAGATACATAATTAGATCTGTACTGTAATGTAAGATTTATAGTAATTTGAACAGCAAAATTAGCAGATTACATGTAATGCAATTGTAATAGACTTTTTTGCCATTCTTGCTAAATGTTGTTAAACTTCAATTGTTAGTAGACTTGATGGGTAACAACATTTGTTGTAGATACATAGCTGGACAGACTCATGTTACCTGTCCCTGAACATTTATTGCATGCGTCAAACACAAAAACAAAATTGTCATTGCTTTATTAAGAGCTACCCAACAGCAATCCTTTAAATGGGTTACCTTTAAGAATTTTGTAATATAATACTTCCAAGCCCTGACTGCGATCACATCGGTCATTCCAAATACTGTGGCTATCACTCTTTGCTGTCTCCACTCATTGGTGTGCTTCTATAATACTCAAATAGTGATTACACTGTGCCAATCTCTCCAATACCCAAAATAGTGATGTCACTATGTAGTAATACTAAATATGTGCAATCATTATTTTGGTATCATAGCATCACAAAGGTATATGAGCAGCACGTTGGAGAGGAAGCCAGTGGTGTAAATAGTTGTATCGTTGTTTCTGCCGTGGCGCAACCTAGGGTGCTTTATCGTTGTTTCTGCCGTGGCGCAACCTAGGGTGCTTTATCGTTGTTTCTGCCGTGGCGCAACCTAGGGTGCTTTATCGTTGTTTCTGCCGTGGCGCAACCTAGGGTGCTTTATCGTTGTTTCTGCCGTGGCGCAACCTAGGGTGCTTTATCGTTGTTTCTGCCGTGGCGCAACCTAGGGTGCTTTATCGTTGTTTCTGCCGTGGCGCAACCTAGGGTGCTTTATCGTTGTTTCTGCCGTGGCGCAACCTAGGGTGCTTTATCGTTGTTTCTGCCGTGGCGCAACCTAGGGTGCTTTATCGTTGTTTCTGCCGTGGCGCAACCTAGGGTGCTTTATCGTTGTTTCTGCCATGGTGCAACCTAGGGTGGTGGTGTAATTAGGTCCGTGTTCCCCAGAGCACTAGCACTACTGCATCAGGCGTTGTGGGACAATAGTGCAAAATAGAAAGTGTGTGGGTGTGGCCATGCTAAATAGTAGAAGCGGTTTAATTGAAGGCGAGACCAACAAGAACTAGGGCCAGCGCAACAAAATGAAGGTTTCTCATTACCTTACTTAAGGAATTTAAGTGACTCGCCCAGGTACCTTTTTGGTTGCCAGGGTTAATCACTAAAAGTATGACAAAAAGAAGGAAGGGTGGAATGAGAATAAGACAGTTTTAAAAGAATTCCTTTAGAAAAAGTAATCTAGTATATTACTAGGTATTGTGTTCCACTGATATATTTACCTCTGGGGTTGCATTGCGCTTTCCTTCATTACATTCACTGTCACTAGAGCTGCTCTCACTGTCAGAGTCAGATTCTGAACTGGTCTCAGACTCACTGGAACTTCCGGAACCTCCGCTGGAATTGACCAGGTTGGCACTGTGAACTGTCGGCAGAGGAAGCCCGCTAGGAAAACAGAAATACTTTACATTAATGTTTGAGGCAGCATTTATTTTAGCTTTCTTAGGGGTGGAATAAGGGTTAGAGAAAGTATAACTCTAACATTTATTAAGGCAATTTAAAGTATGAATAATCCAAGTTATTTCAAACAATGTTTTCAGTCTTACTGCTCCATATCTCCATCATTGTACTTAATTATAACCAACAGAACCTTTAACAATTTAACAACACAGTTACCTACTGCCAAATTTTCTACACACTTGAAAACCGATCTATGTTGTTGATATAAAAGTGATTTAAAAACACAGTTTGCAAACTATCACATTTTTATGACTATTTCACATATACAATATTGAGCTGATCACCCTTTGTCAGATACCCCCACACTTACCACAATATACAGTTTATTTTTGAAACATGCATTTCAGTTATTTGGGTATTTTTGCGAGCATTGCATTATTTTACACTTTTACAATTCAATGTAATTTCAGTACTATCCCCAGGTCTATATATATTAAAGTCTTCTGGGCGGAGCATACACAGTGAGCGTGTGCACTGGACCGCACATGCTCAGTGGAGGCCCCATCCCTGAGAAGAGAGGGGGGCACGGGAGACTTAGAGTGGCATCATTGAGGCCCTAACCCACTTTTTTGCTAAGGACCAGGATGTACACTGCCCTGCCCCTGCATTAACCCCTTACATTTAATTATTTATAGACAAACTGGTGACATGTCAATGATCAATGAGTCAATACTTGAATACAAAGGAACAGATATTTAGGTAAAATCACTACAACTTACTATAAATTCTATGTAACACTGCCAAAGGTGTCATTCTGACAGCATTAAACGCTTATTGGAAAAGACAGCAATTTCTGATAAATACAGTGGCTACAAGCCCATAAAGCATGTATTGTAGAAAGACTATTTCAAACAGAATTTGATTTGTCAGGATTATGTCTTACAAGACAAAGTTTTGGGATTAGGTTACTGAATTTGTATTTCCATTAAGTTCATGGTAAAGCTTTTAAATAAAAGTTCAAATGTATTATGTTTAGTATTTACAGACATATTTTGTGCCATTGGTTTTGTGGCTATTTGGTTATAAAAGAATTACAATGCCCCTCCTTCCTTTTCTGCTCTCTACTCCTTTATCTCTTTTCCTTCCAGTTTTATTCCACGAAATGACTTGATTGTCTGTTTGCCATCGTCTATTGTTAATGTTTTCATCTGTTTCCTTTACAAATAAAGAGTTTATAGAAATAAAGGGGGTGCAGAGGTGTTTTGAAGTAGGCAACTGGCAGCATAGCATTTACCCCAGCCAAAGGATTTAACTAACCTCATTTATATTATACAAGTGTTGAGATGGCGGAGATCCGCCAATACTTTCAATAGAACATGTTATTGCACCTTCCAAGTGCTTTACCTGCCCCACCAGAGCATCCCAAAGACAATGTCACCAGGATTTAAGTGAGAAAAGCGAATAGCACTTGGGTTTGTTTTGCGCATCCACACCTTAAGTGCACTAGCTTGCTGCCAATCCCAGAGAGTTTCAGGGGGGCAGATCCCAAAAGTGGAATGTGGATGTGCAATTATGTATGTGTGAGGCTAACAAATAACCAGATTTGAGCTTCGTTTTGAAAAACAATCTGCATTTTTCTAGTTTGAAAATGACTACAAATATCACCCCCCCCTTTTAGAAGTAGTTAATTTACTGAAATAAAGAACCATTTTCAAAAAGACATTAAACATAAGTGTAGTGAATACATACCTAAAGAGGTGTGAAGGATAACATTACCTTGGTCACTGTCTGACAATACTAATCATCATATTAATGGGAATAATGCACCCCCTATGTAAAATAGAAGAATACTGAAAGCCAACAATACTCTCCGTGACCATATAAAACAATGAGGCCACAAATTGAGTTCATTTATAGTGGTCAAAATACTGAGAATCCTTTTTAGGGGGTACATTAAACCTTATAATTAGGTTTTCCAGTTTTCAGTGTTTATTTTTTGGGGGTAATTCTGTGTTTATTAATCCTATTTCATTTTTGCTTTATCTTTTAGCATGTAAAACATTGGTGTTTATAAGAGTTATGAAAAACAGCTTATAGTTTGGTATTTATGCTGTTTCTGTTCTAAACAGGGGAGATGGAATGGTGTCAAATGGCAGGGGGCCAGCGGTGTGTCACAGGGGACAGTGTGCCAGGAGATAGAAGAGAGGGACCCACAGGACAGGCTCCCAGGGGAGGGGAAAGAGTACCAGGAGAGAAGCAAGAGTGCCAGGGGACAGTGTGCCAGGAGATAGAGGAGAGGGACCCACAGGACAAGCTCCCAGGGGAGGGGAAAGAGTACCAGGAGAGAAGCAAGAGTGCCAGGGGACAGTGTACCAGGAGATAGAGGAGAGGGACAAAACAGGACAGGCTCCCAAGGGAGGGGAAAGGGTGCCAGGAGACATGGAAAAGTGCCAGGGGACAGTGTGCCAGGAGATAGAGGAAAGGGACCCACAGAAGAGGCTCCCAAGGGAGGGGAAAGGGTGCCAGGAGACATGGAAGAGTGCCAGGGGACAGTGTGCCAGGAGATGGGGGAAGGGGACCCACAGAAGAGGCTCCCAAGGGTGGGGAAAGGGTGCCAGGAGAGATGGAAGAGTGTCTGGGGACAGGATCCAAGGTGAGAGCTATGGTTACCCCACCCCAAGCTGCCTAGTAATATGTATATGTTTTATTTTCTTAAACTGTATTTTTTAAAACATTTTATATACTTCTCCTATGTCCAATGTAAGTTATATGTATTATTTATAAGCTTGGCAGACGTAGCTAGGTAGCTAATGTTACCAATCAGGGTCCCTCTCAGCATTCGTGGATCATCCACACAATTCCTGGCACTTAGCAATGTTCCAGTGCCAGCAGTTATCCCACACTTAACAGAAGCACTTCTCCATTACAGGAGCAGCGCAGGCACTTAATGTTATCAGTGGTATGGAAACATATTTAAGCACGTTTAAGGAATCCCTTAGAATTTCCCTGGGATCCCCCCTAGGGCCCTGATACCACTGTGGTTAGTGGTGATGATTAAATGGATGCACTGCTCCTATAATGTATTCTGGTTTCTGTGTTACATTGCACCGGCATTGCAGTGCAAGGAATTGACTTGATAAAGGTCCCGGGAGACTGTGGGAGAACTCTGAATGGAAACTCTTCATGTGACTCCTATATTAGTGATATCTCTAGTTACTAGTAAAATGATTGGCTAAAAATTGTTTCAGGTGTGTACACTTTAAGCTATTTAAATGTCCCGAACAATCATAATATAAATCCAGCAAGCAAAATGCTCTTAAAGTATTTTATTCTATTAGCATGGCCAGCAAATATGACCCAGTAATGATTATGTAGAACTCTCATAGATTAGAGATAAAGCAAATTATATAACAAGAAAAGTGCAACTAATGAAAATAAAAGCAGCAAACACTAACATATTACATGTATAATATATATATATATATATATATATATATATATATACACATACATACACACACACACACACACACACACACAACGTACAGTCAAGGGAATAAAACACATCTACCAATTGTGAATCTGTTGGACGCGGGGTTGGATTTCCCATTTAATCACCTGTTACATGAGCCTTGAAACTCCTTGTGGTGCTAATGACACCAGTCATTGAGAGGATATACATCTGCTTATAAATGTGCACTTGCTAATACAAACTGGCATCTGAAGTAATTGCTACTAACTACTTACCAGAGCTAAAACAATTACATTGATTTTTGTGCATTTAATTCTACCCTAAAGATGCTTGAGGATTAATGTATTTGGCTTTTAATCCTTCTTGAACTAGTTACCTTTTATTTCAACATTTAGCCTTATTTCTTTCTGTGTGAGGCATAACACTGCAAAGACGATTAGCTTAAGAGCTCTAAATACTTGTATAATGCTGAACACCAGGTGTGGCTTCAATGTGCCGGCACCTGAAAGACTGTTACATCATAAAATGTGAACACAAGAGTCTAAGATTACAAGTTCTCCTGTATAAAGCACATAACATAGACTAATGGTTACATTAATTGGTATAAATCTCTCAAATTATACATATACATATATATATATATATATATATATATATATATATATATATATATATATATATATATATTATATTATATATCTATCTATATATCTATCTATCTATCTATCTATATCTATATCAGGGTATAGTGCTGAAATGAACATTTTATGTTGTAGCAGTGGTTTTCTTCAAACTATGCACCCAAAATGTTAAATGAATCTATACAAAGAACGCAGATAAAGTTAACTATGGATAGTAATTGCTTTGCTACATAAAGCTCTTAAAACTAACACTGCCCTTTTCATGGCTCAATACTGGCACTTTCCTCAGACCTTAAATTGACTAATTTAAAAGGCTGAAAGCTAAATGTGACCAGTCTATTTATTTGCACATTCACTGGCACAATGCTAATTTTTATAACTACATGCAAACTAAAAAATAGCATTGAAATAAAAATAATAATAAAAAATTAATAATTAATCATGTGATGTTTTCAAGCTGTATATGTGAATTTATGAGGGTAAAATGTACCCACATTTACGGAGATGATTTGACCAATGACATGTGCCTGGACATCATGATTTGGTGGACTGTGGCATTTTAAAACTGTTCAATGATTGGACCCTACACAAGGAAGGGATCAGCATAAAGCTGCTCACACAATTTTGTCAGCCATTGTCTGAATCTTAATGTGTATGGCCAACTTAATGCACTCTGTGAAATTAACTTCAAAGAGGCTTACATTATCATTAGACCATATAGAAGACTGGGAGAAAAAGACAAATAATCCAATACATCTCCTCACTTGGGGCCTGATTCATTAAGGATCTTAACTGAAGAGGTATCTTATTTCAGTCTCCTGGACAAAACCATGTTACAATGCAAGGGGGTGCAAATGAGTGTTCTGTTTTGCACATAAGTTAAACACTGACTGTTTTTTCATGTAGCACACACATATCAACTTTAAATTTCAGTGTACAAATAAGCTATCAAGTATTTGTGTACTACATGAAAAACAGTCAGTATTTAACTTATGTGCAAAACAGAACACTCATTTGCACCCCTTGCATTGTAACATGGTTTTGTCCAGGAGACTGAAATAAGATACCTCTTCAGTTAAGATCCTTAATGGATCAGGCCCTTGGTCCTCACAAGTTAAATAGATAATTTTGCTGCTGGCTTAATATTATTTATCCATAAGAATTTACACATATACTCTAACCTACAGATTCTAATTCCTAGTGAAGCTGGAGCCCAGATCTGTTGCAATAGCTTATTATTATTTTTGATAATGATAATAATTTAACCCATTGTGCTAAAGAGCAAAATGACCACCCTGGCCACACATTCAGAACCACCTGGCCACAATCCTGGAGAGCCTGACCTTAGTGTGGTAGAGTGACCCCCCAACTCTGACCTACCCGAGTCACAGAAGAGGGAATAGCAGAAAATGGGTAACCAAGGATTAGTGTTTAAAGGCTTAGTCCGTGGAAGTAGTTATTGTGAATGTGTTGGTGGGCTGATATAGTTATTACTCCATTTAGTTTATGTTGAGCAAAGTATATTTAGTAGTGTCTTTAATACTAAGCCACTCACACTATATTGCACAGTAATCCTGAAATGTATCTGTTGAGGATAAAGTAAAGTCGTTGATACTCATATAGTAGTCCAGCCTCATCAACCACTCTTTTATAGACGGTGGAGAGGAGGATTTCCAGTGTACCGGTATCACAACCTTCAAACATCTGTTAAGATGCTTCAATTGTGGTTTCTTATACTGGGCGATGGCCTTATTGATTAAATTAAGTAGCCAAAAACTTGGGCATTCTGATACCTCATTTCCTGTGAATTCTTTTGAGGTGCTAATCACTTTTGGGGTAATCCCACTAAACGTGGAGCGATGTCCCATCGCCATATTGCACCTCCAGCAGGTGTTGGGAACTCCAGGATATATTTTGATTACCAGGCTGGGGCACTTGTACCACCAAGAATAGAATTTTATATTCAGTTTTTACCAAAGTAATGCGAACTGAGTTGGTCTGTGATGTTCGGAAGATGTTTTGTCCCATTTTGTTCACTAAGTTTTCTAAATCAAGCTCCCAGTCCTTCATGTACTTTGGTAATGAGAAAAGATATTTTCAATTACCTATAGATGCATAAGAGTGTCTGTGTAGGGTTGAGGGAAGCTGTACAATTGTTTCAAATGTCTTATATCTGCTTTACTCAAGAAATGTTTCAACCTCAGGTATCGTCAGAGTCCAGAACTAGGAAGATCCAATTTAGAGTGAATATCTCCAAATGGGAGGACACCTGCCACGCAAAGCAACCAGCTAGCCAACATGCCATATTCCTGCTTGTGCCCAATGTCCAAACACACCCATAGGGAAAAGTCCGGTTGGCAAACTGTGGAGTGAGGGGTGAAGTCGGATGATATATGTTTTTACCTCCATAATCTGGACATCGTGTCAATGTGGGGTGTAATTGTAGGCTGTTGTATGGTAGGAATTGTAGATAGCCACAGGAGGATCTTGGCAGGGACTTTAAACTGGGATGACTCTATTACTACCCTGCGTGTCCTCTCCACCATGATATTAGCCAGCATAACAACATTATAATATGCAGCGAAATGAGGAAGTTGCAGTCCCCCTCAAGTCTTTGCGTCTGTATGGGGATGTCATGTTTAAAGTGTGGTATTCTCCCATCTCACACAGCATCTTGATGTAGTTCAGTAAACATTTACTGGGAATGTGGATAGGGAGAGTTTGAAAGAGGTATAAAATTCTCAGGAGTATGTTCATTTTAATAATATTTATATAAATCTGTTCTTTAACTCGAGCTGATCCTGCTGTGGCAACAGAAAAAGCATGCAAAATAAATAATGAAAGTCTCTATTTAAATATTGAGCTGCAAAGGCATGTACAAAATCAATAGTGTCACAGCTTAGTATAAAGGGTTTTAAATTGCATCAGAACAGGAATGAGTTTCGGCTACAAAACTTCTTGCATCATATTGAAGGAGGAGGTTTGCGAAGTTTATATGAAAAATAGCTGCAATGCCTTTATACTCACGTGAACAAGGAGACATTAATGTCCTAATATTAGGTTAATGTTTACAGAGAGTCTGGGAGCCAGATGAGTCTATTTAAAGTGGCAAATAATGTCTATAATACTGATATCATTCTGTAAAATAAATAAATTAACTTTGGAGGCTACATTACATACAATACTTAACAGATATTCAATTACTGAAATAATCAAGAAAATTCAGTTGCCAGGAGTTTTGACTGCAATTTGGCTCCCCGGCTGCTAGCAGTTGGCTGTTCTGTAATTTCTAGTGTAGCTGTTCCTTTTGAGAAAATGCCAGGCTCTCGCTATTTTTTTGCCTCCGAATCCAATTACGAAAGACATAATGTAATCTATTATTGGGGGAATCTTGACACCCTTTTTTCTGCTGTTCAGAGCAGCTCTGTAATTGAGGTAAGCACAGGTGCTACTCATTATGGGCCATTGTGCACCATCTGAATTCTGGGAATTGTGGAATTCAGATGGTTTTCTAACTTCGCTTGTCTGAATAACAAACAGGCATGATTCTGAGGCTGTTTGTACAAGCTTGTACATCATTCATTTGGGACTACTATAGCACCTGCTTTCCCCTCCAAAGCCAGCACTGAGTTATCTGAAGACTATCCCTAGTTATGTTGTTTTACTGACAATACTCTTTTGTCTCTATTCATTTTATAAAGAACAACAAAACCTAAAATACAAATTAACCCAATATAAAATGATATAGTACAGCTATATACTTTGATCAAATATAAGTCTCAAATCTTATATAATATATAACCATGTTTGATACTAAGCACATATATAAGTAATGCTCTGTTAAGTGGCTCCTCACTGTATTTTCCAATAGCCTTACAATAGGATTTCCTGTTCTACACAACAGGAATCTAGGTGTGCACTTTAAAATAATTCCACCCTATAGAATAAATTCCAATAAATACAGAGAAGACATTTTATAAAGTGCAAAATGGCTGCAATGAAAAAACATTGTGACTCGCTGTATGACTCAAATAGCTGAAATAAACAGAGATTTCCACCAAGGCACATATATTTACAGAGCAAGATGGCCTTGTGTGCAGAAAAGCAGCAGTTTGCAGAAAGAGAGAGAGAGAGAGATGGATTTTGGCACAATGAAAGTGTTCATAGCGTAGTACAAAACTAGGCACACCAATGCAACTCATTTTGCGGAGCAGGGCAAAAACACTGCATTATATTTAATATGACAAACATGCACATGCCTGCTTCAGTCTTATATTCCCTGTTGCTACGACCCATACCAGACAAGGCAAAACATCTGACACATTCTAAATGCTGCCAGGTGCCAGACTGCTTCCTGTTGGAAAAGACCTGAGCATCCTCTCTAGCTTCAATATTAGATAGAATTTGGTTTGATCATAGTATGGAGCACATCTCATGTATTATCACTAAATCTCTAGCCGCAAATGACTTGGTATGCTGAAGCATTAACATTGCCCTGCACTGGAGACTAGCCCAAACCCTGAAAAACAGCCCCATACCATTATCTCTCCTCCACCAAACTTCACAGTTGGCATAATGCAGTCAGACAGGTATGTTCTCCTGGCATGAGTCCAAACCCAGACTCGCCCCTCTGACTGCCTAACTGAGAAGCGTGATTCGTCACTCCACAGAACATGTTTCCACTGCTTCACAGTCTAGTGTAGGTGTGCTTTACACCACTCCAACTGATGCTTGGCATTGGTCTTGGTGATGTGAGGCTTGCATGCAGCTGCTCGGCCATGGAAACCCATTCCATTAAGCTCCCACCGTACAGTTTTTGTGCTTACATTAATGCCAGTGGAAGTTTGGAACTCTTTAGCTATGGAATCAGCAGAACGCTGGAGACTTTTACGCACCATCCGCCTTAGCAGTCATTGACCTCGCTCTGAGATTCAACTCTAATGTGTATGTAGTAACTATTGTTCTTTTACCCTGGACTATGCTATTCCTTGTACCCGCCCTTTATTTCCTTCTATTCCCCACCATCTCCATAAATTGTTGCTTTTAATAAAAAGTAAAAAAAAACAACAGTAAATAAAATACACTATACATTAATTAAAAATACATTGCTTATTCAATAGTTATGTGTGGGATAATAACATTAAATCATAGAGTAAATCATTTATTTGATAATACTGTAATATGTTGAACTCTTTTTGCTGAATAAAACAGGTATTCCCATGCTTGAGTAAGGCCTAGTTATCAAGAGAACACTTGATCATTTTAATAATGTACTCTAAAACTGTCCATAGTTGTGCTTCTAGGTGGGGCTAGGGCTGCAAATTAAATTGGACAGCCAGGTATTTTATTTCATTTATGGCTAAGGAAGCAATATGACAGATCCAAGTTCCCTGGCACTTTTGGCATTGCCCACCACACAAAATGTTGTCTGGCACCCCTGGTTAAAACACATTGCTTTAAACAATCATTTAAAACTCACCTCTTTATTATAGCCTACCTTACTCCATTAGTACACCCTCCCAACTACCTCCATGTCCAATCTGAGCTCTCTATAGGCAATAAGTTTTTCTCAGCTCACTAAGTTCTGACCATATGTTTTTGAGTACTTTGCACATTTACATAAAAAAAACAAAATAAATACTACCCTTTGCACAGGAGAGATCATCATGCATGTTTAGCCTGGGGACAGGAACGCAAGTAACAGTACAGCGACATTATTTCAATTACAGTCTACTATGGGGTCAAATGCAGATGCAACTCATGATGATATGACAGCTGCGTCGTTCTTGATTTTGGGCAGAGTTTGGACAGATCAGGGGTGGGGTTTATTTTGTCCCACTTTAGTGACTCTAATATTGGCAGTATTTTTTTAGTTCTAGATACAGACATTGTACATTGTTGATTGTAATTAAAACACTTAAATAAGCTTAGGGTGTTGGCCCTCATCTGGTGGTGGCCATTGCCATACCTTCCAACAGCACTAATTTGTAGGGACACTACCTGACAAAAGAGTGGCATGACCTGGCATAAAATGGGCATGACAGAAAATAAATGTGGCATCGATAGACTGAGTCATTGCTCTCCTGCTTACCTTGGAAGCCCTCCCTTGCCAAGCATATGTATAATAAGTAGGTACAAATAATAATAAAGTAAATGTTACCTACTAATTCAATTTTTAGATAATTCTTTGATTTCTTATAATAATGTTGCAATTTAAGAATTATTAACAGCATTGTAATAAGTGATCTTGGGGAAAAAACAGTGGCATTATGTCTAGATTATCTGATAGTTCAATGTACCTATTATTTTACAGATGTAGGAGACATCTGTGTCATCTATATTCTGTATGCCAGCAAAACATTTGTGGCACATTTCAGATTAACATAAATTTGTTATGCAAATTAAATGTATTCATACTATTTAAAATCTGCAAACGTGCCGACCAACAAACCTCATTTTGATAAAATACACCGTCTCACATGAGCCTACAACTGGGGGACAACAAGTTATAAAATGAAAAACTGACAAATTTGTTCTGTAATATTAAATCACAAAATAGTAAAACATAAAGACTCATAAAATAAATGTAACTGAAAATCACATAAACATGTTGTGTGCATAAACCAGTGCAGATAAGAAAGAGAGAAACGTGCAGAGATATCCAGAAATATTAAACATCTTTCAAAGGAGAGTTAGGAGCAATAAAAAACTGCTTTACTCCAATATGTAGAAAGAATGTTATCGTTTAATACAAATGTTGCTTATTTTACCTTGTAATCCTTATTGGCTGAAAATATTATGTTCAATATATAGAATATATTTTCTTTATGTGATTAAAAATATACCATTTATGGGCAGCATGGTGGCTAAGTGGTTAGCACTTCTGCCTCACAGCACTGGGGTCATGAGTTCAATTCCCTACCATCTGTGTGGAGTTTGTATTTTCTCCTCGTGTTTGCATGGGTTTCCTCCGGGTGCTCCGGTTTCCTCCCAAACTCCAAAAAACATACTGGTAGGTTAATTGGTTACTATCAAATTTACCTGTGTTTGTGTGTGTGTGTTAGGGAATTTAGACTGTAAGCCCCAATGGGGCAGGGACTGATGTGAGTGAGCTCTCTGTACAGCGCTGCGGAATCAGTGGCGCTATATAAATAAATGATGATGAAGATTATAAAAAGGTCCACACAAAAATATATCAATTTAGTATATTAAGGCAACAAATGATTCATATATTCATCACCAATAGTGTCTCAGTGTATCTGATTATTTTTAATACATGGTATATTTTTTTAAAAATATTTTTATTATTTTGGCATTACTTAGTGAAAAAACAGAAAATAAGAAAATATGCAGTCAACACATTTCAGAAATGCATAACGTAATATTGGTGAAGAAAGAACAATAACTGTACCTCTCTGTTAATGCCTAGATTATTTGCATATGAGGTGATAAGGAAGTGAAAGTCCAAATATTGCAATAATAATAAACTATGAAGAAACATTGTTGGCCTTTTGGTCTCGACTCCTAGGGGTAAATTTATCAAGCTGCAGGTTTGAAAAAGTGAAGATGTTGCCTATAGCAACCAATCAGATTCTAGCTATCATTTTGTAGAATGTACTAAATAAATTATAACTAAAATCTGACTGGTTGCTATAGGCAACATCTCCCCTTTTTCAAACCCGCAGTTGATAAATTTACCCACTAATCTTATTTATCAATTCTAGCAATTTCCTTAATTTTAAAAACACATTTAAGATTAAATGGAAATTATATCTTAACATGATAACCACATCTACAACCAATGGTATATAAAATATTTATTTTACTTCCTTGACATATTTAGTATGTATGTATGTATGTATATATATATATATATATATATATATATATATATATATATATATATATATATATATATATATATATATATATATCTATATCATGCTTAAGATCACAAGAGAGTGCTCATAGAACCAACTTTGTTTACGACTATAATAGCTTAAAATCATGCTCATGTTTAAGAAGTGGCCATAAAACTCTGCAAATATACGCTGATGACGATAACATAGCCTATTTCAAAGCAATGCATCCCCAATTTGGTGCTGATTACGAGAAATTCAACAGATATGCAGAAATAATATGCAGACACCAATATGCCTTTTCCATATATTTCTGGAATTACTTCCATATTACTTCCAACTCTGCATCAGGGCCAGTGTCAGGCATGGGAGGCCATACTCCAGAAAACGTATGAAGGCGAAACGCGCAGGATCCTGTTTCTATTCTTATAACGTCCACTTCGTTTCTGATCAGCATTGTGAACTCCATGGTCCGGACGTTTGTACTGCAGACAATTTGCAGTAAGTACAGACCCTTTATTTACGACTATGCAACAATAAATTTCTTTTAGACTACGGCATTACAGATGCGATTGCGACATCCATACCCACAGAAAGTATACACGGTGGATTCACAGTTTGGCTTCATTAGCTAATTACTCAGATAAGCCAACCTTCCATTTTTTTTCTAAGTAACCAATTTTCTACATATAACCAAGCAAGTAGGGATATTGAAATAAATGTATTATTCATTTAATATACAGGTACATATAAGCAAAAGAAGGGGAAAAAAAGACTATTTTTAATGGCCAAGAAGGGGTTAATAGCTCCAGGCACAGAATTCAGTTCAGGTTTCATATGGATCCGAAAAGTCCATGAACAAGATTTATTATTGTTAATACATCAACATATTTTGCAGGGCAGTACAGTAAGGGAGCTTTATTCTGGCACATCTGTCCCTGTCCCCAAAGGAGCTTACAATCTAGTTTGCCTGCTTCAAACACACATATACATAAGAAAGGGGCAATTTAGGCCCAGGCCAATTAACCCATGTATGTCTTTAGACTGTGTGAGAAACACCTGGAGGAAATACACTCGAACATGGGGAGAATACAAATTTGGGATCAGCCAAATGCTTAGGATTCAGCCTACTAATTCCATGTCCTCAATTCCCCATTGTTTTAATCACATAGTGATCATTTCCATGACCTATGGTTACTTAAATTTAGTTTTGGTTTTATTTAAAATTCACAAAATCCATTGTATAAAATTCCCTCTTTTCCCAAAAAATGCTCTTATTCCTATTCGTGTTAATAATAATATTCTTATTAGCTGTTCAGAAATGATAATAAATTGATACATTTTCTAAATATAGCTTGTAACTGATTGGAGATTTGGAACAACTATTTTATACTTCTGCATTGACTAACAATAAAATATGTGTCAGGTCAGTGTGGGATCACTTGTCCCCTAGCTATGATATAATGCAGTACTTGAGATGTCAGGACATGGGTCTGTCTTGTCATTTATTATGCACCCTATGCAGTTTGTTTATTCTGTGGTACTTTATATGTCTATAGGAGCATATGGCAGAGAATATATTGGCTCCCATTAGTATTGAGTAATCACACACGACTACTGAATTTTTCAGCTGTGCAGCTATTCAGTGCTATCAGTGATCCCAATTAGTCAGATTGCCTAATGTTTTCTTATTCAGGGACACTGAACAAGAAGCAATTAGTACAGGCACCATAAAAGCAACACCTGACACATGTATAATGCATTAACTATTACAAATGGATGTCAGCATATTAATGAAATACTTTAGAACTTGATAGTAATAAGCTTTATATCCAAACACTAGTAGGTTCAAAATTTACCTCAAATCAAGTTTATTTCCTTATTTTATTTAATAGGGTTATTTACACCCTGTCCAGTAGAACCCATATGCATATAATTTTGAACAAAAATTCTTAAAGCTGCACATAGATGAGCAGACCCAGACACTAGGCCGGGTTGGCAAGGAGCCAGTGATGGGTGATCAAAACGGAGGGACTGAGTCATTAAGGAGAGCAAAGCATAAAAAAGGAGTAACACTGCACCTGGGCAAAACCATGTTGCATTGGAGGGGGAGGTAAATTTAAAATGTGGTCAGAGATTTATAGTTGGGATAGAGAATGTCCTAGATCAATTTTAAATTTCAGTGTAAAAATAAAACTATCAAGTATTTGTGTGCTAGATGAAAAAAACAGCCAGTATTTTACTTATATGCAAAATAATAAACTAATTTGCACCCCTTGTATGGTTTGTCCCGGAAAACATTTACTACTTTTTTTGCCTTACTTTCCTTAAAAATGACCCAGGCCCGGAGAGTGTAGAATCACACAGAGACCAGATAGTGCAGTTGGCAATGACTGCACACATTGGCAGATTGAGGTTACCAGCTGATTTTTCTATCGTCCGGTCAACACCTGATTAATCCCTATCAGAGAGGAATTGCTGTTGTTTTGGGCTCACTTCCGCAGAGACAGGGCCGTCTTTCCGACTGGGCACGATGGGCAGGTGCCCGGGGGCCCATAATGTTGTTAAGATGGCCCTGCGCAGAGATATGGGGTCAATTTGGTTTAAAATTATAAAAGTGTCCTGTGCTGACATTACAGAGAAAAATGAAAACTATATGGCAACATGAACAGAATTAAAGGAGTTTTCCACTTTTTTTTTATGGTTGACTAAATTCTCACGCTTTTCAATAATAGTACTTGGTTGTACAGCAGTAATAATAATAATAATAATAATAATAATAATAATAATAATAATAGTATGCTCTATTTAGCAGCGTCTAGGGGCTCACATATAGTTGGAGCCTATACTGATCACCCTTTGTGCTGTAGAGCTCTCTCTGTAGCAAGAAATATCCAACACAGTGGCTCTAATTGAAAGCGTTTAGAGCTTCTGTATCGGATCTACACTGCCACAAAGAGCAGGGAGGGGATGTAGTAAACTTCTTATAGAAGGAGTAGAAGACCTTTAAGTTTTGCACCGAGAACTTCAATGTAATATATCTATTTCACATCATAGTTCTCAAAACTTTTCTTGAAAAAAAAAAAAACTGCTTTACTGAAGCTGTTATTCAGCCACACTGCTAGCAAAATACTATTCACATAATGCAGCAAATACCTATAAATCATTATTTTTCTTTTTTATCTGTGCCGTACAACATCATGATAATTTCAGTTGCGAAAATAAAATTCATGATTAATATATATATATATATATATATATATATATATATATATATATATATATATATATATATACATACACACACATACACACACACTGTATATAAAACAGTAATGTTAACTTACAAATGAGAACAACAACGAATATGCAGAAGTTTCGTTTTATCAACCCCCAGTGGTGTGGATGTGTACCTATAAGTGGGCATTCGAAATTTCGTGGGTGTATAAGAGGTATAGAGGTGAGGAGTGCTGGGTGCAGACACTGGGAAAGAACGGGAAGGAGTGGATGGAGCTGGGTGGTGAGGCGAGGTCAATACACATGGCTGTTAGTTTGAGAGAAACATCAAGGGCAGCAATGGCATAACTGAGTGCATAAGATATGTGCATAATCTGGAAATGTTATTTTGATATATGTAACAGCATTTAGATCTAGATTGGATGTAAGGAACAAAGGATATTTCTGAGACAATCATCACACCTACGCAGTGAGCCTGAGGGATAGGATTCATTGTCCTGTTGTCCTGTTGTCAGGCTGGCCACTTCTATTGACTGGTGGGAATGTTATTAGTTCTGTTTTAGAAAGATTGAGTTTGAGTTGGTGAGAGGACATCCAAGATGAAATGGCAGAAAGACAGCGGGCCAACACAGATGGTGAGAGACCTGGAGAGGATAGGTAAATGTGGGTATAATCCACCTAGAGATGATGCTGAAATCCGAAGTAGCTTATTATTTTTCCAAGAGAAGTGGTATATATAAATACAGAGAGAGAGAGAGAGAGAGAGAGAGAGAGAGAGAAGAGCAGAGGGCCTATGACTGAGCCATGTGGTATTCCAAATGATAAAGGAAGTGGAGAAGAGGTGGATTCAGAGAGACAAACACTTGAGCAGCTAGATGAAGGATGAGAACCAGGATAGGACAGTGCATTCAAGACCTAGGAATCAGGGGCGGATCTAGAAAAATGCTGTACCCGGGGCGATTTGGGGGGGGGGGGGGGGCGGAGCGATTTAGGCCCCGTCCCTTTCCAACATTTTAGGCTGCCGACGGCTGCATACTATGTGCAGGTCCGTCCAGCCATGACAGGCAGGGACAGTGTGCTGCCCGGCTGCTCTGATTGTGTTTTAAACACAGTCAGAGCAGCTGGGCAGCACACTGTCCCTGCCTGTCACGGCTGGACGGACCTGCACATACTGTGCAGCCGTCGGCAGCAAGTGTCTGCTAGGGGGGGCGATCGCCCCGATCGCCCCCCCCTGGATCCGTCACTGCTAGGAAATGGAATTGGTGCATTTGCATGAGAAGAGAGTGGTCAACATTATCAAATGCAGCAGAGGGATCCAGGAGAATTAGCAGAAAGTAATGGACTTTAGTTATAGGTTAGATCTATTTTAGGTTCGTTTGGTTACAGTTGTGGGCTAAGGGAGTCACTTCTTCTTGCCGCAGGCGCTAACACTTCTTACCGTTACGGTATGTGTATATTATTCCCCTCAGTAATTCAGCCTGTGATATATAATAATGTCAAATAGTGGATTGACTTGCTCCTTAAAAATACCCCTGCCTTTAAGATATAAATTACAGCAGAGAACTGGTCACTAAATAAGCTGTAAATTCCTTGTGTAGTCATGGTGTCGCTGGCTAACACTATGACCTGCTGCAGAATGCTTTAATATATACAAACTAGAGGTGTGCAAGATTTATGTTACATAATAAACAATTACTGCTATCCCCCTGCCTGCATAAATAAAGTGCTGTTTTGCAGTGAGCAATCAAAAGCTAATGGCTGTTAACACTTCAATTTATTTTGAAAAACTTAACACCCTTCATACATGACAAGTGTTAATAAATTCAATAAAAGTAGTAATCAGACAAGTAGAACTCAACATGTCAGATTAGTAATGTGATTAACAATGTCTGACATTCTTCCATGAGAAGAGATGAGGAGTTCCCTCTTGTTATTATCACAGAAGAGAGAAGAATATGCCGCTGCAGGAATATAAATAATTTGGAAAGTCTCTCAGACAATATTCTACTCTGAGCCTCATTTGCACTTTAGAAACGCTGCCCTACAGACCTTATGCACTTTTAAGATTCATCAGAAAGATACATGAAGCAGACTCACAGCTACAGAAATGTACATATTTAATGCGATCAGATCTCTAGGTTAGAGAATATCTAACAAAAAAGAGAAATATTAGAGAGCATGCTTTAGTGACTTCTTGCTTTGATAAATATCTTCTGGCATGTCATTTACTAAAAATGTAGGACTTGAAAAGATGACAAATAAATGATTCCTCTATGCACAAATAAAGGGCCTGTTCCTTCTCATTATTTTTCTTTATCAGCCATCACAAGTTCTAAATCTCTGGTGCGCATACACAATTCACTTGTCGTTTTGCATGCTGTGTAAATACGTTTAACAGGTTATATGTTTAATTTTAGATACATTGATAGACACCAGTCACCTCTAACTATTCCCAAATGATCAGATGACTTCTGATTGATCAAAATGTTATTTTATCACCTAAAATTCTGTTTGTTGGCACATCATGTATGCATTGTCCGTAAGTAGACACAATTACTGTCCCCTCTGAGGTGGGTACAATTACTGTCACCACAGAGTTGGGTACGATTACTGTCCCCTCAGAGGTGGGTACAATTACTGTCACCACAGAGGTGGGTACGATTACTGTCACCACAGAGGTGGGTACGATTACTGTCACCACATAGGTGGGTACGATTACTGTCACCACAGAGGTGGGTACAATTACTGTCACCACATAGGTGGGTACAATTACTGTCACCACAGAGGTGGGTACAATTACTGTCACCACAGAGGTGGGTACAATTACTGTCACCACAGAGGTGGGTACAATTACTGTCACCACAGAGGTGGGTACAATTACTGTCACCACATAGGTGGGTACAATTACTGTCACCACAGAGGTGGGTACAATTACTGTCACCACAGAGGTGGGTATAATTGCTGTTACTTCAGAGGTGGGTATAATTGCTGTTACTTCAGAGGTGGGTATGATTACTGTCACCACAGAGGTGGGTACAATTACTGTCACCACATAGGTGGGTACAATTACTGTCACCACAGAAGTGGGTACAATTACTGTCACCACAGAAGTGGATACAATTACTGTCACCACAGAGGAGGTATAGCAATCTGTGTATCTCTATCATTTAAACTTCTTTACAATGTCTCATCCTGCAAAAACTTGTTTGTCCATTCTTGTGCAGAACCAAGCATGTTACTGTGGTTATCACTCATGGAACACCCTATCCCTCAATAACATGGCCCCTCATGTGTGTCAAATGCTTGTTATTGCGCTAATCCACGTTGCCTTAATTCATCAATCAAATGTCCAAAGATAAGTTAATGGCGTTAAAAAGGAGAGAGAAACGGCTTTTGCTCTGTACCGTTCTTCCCCAAACCCCACTATATTTCTGGTTACCAACTCAGTATCTTCACTAGGAACAATGTAAAACACTTACAATTTACTCATTTATAAAGTTTAAGCCTTAGTGACATAGTGAAATCAAATTAATTAATAAGGGTTCATCCCCATGGGCATTGAAAACTTTGAACTTTGTCCTTGTTATAACAGAGCATTAGAAGCATGTTCATTAATGCATCTCAAAGCTTCCCTGTAACAGAGTCTACTATGTATTTAATGAGTGCTCCTATAAAATGCCACTGTAGTGTGCCTAGCATAAAAGCTGTGGATGTAGCAGGCAATGTTGAAATTGAATTGTCAGAAAGCGAAAAATATATATTTTTTGAACTATTGGCGTTCTCTAATAAGCTTTATGGTTGTATATTAAATGCTTAAAACATACCCCAGTGATGTCACTAGTTCCCATTGAGATCCCTAAGCTGCATTCTCAGGAATATTTGCTGGCGCTATATAAATAAATGTTGATGATGATGATGATGATGATGAATATTGGTTCAGGTCATAAAATGGCTGCCTCCACTATGTGTAAGCGATATGTGTACTTGATATTTCCTTTTTAATTTCACTTACCATGGAACATTCTTTATAGCCTATTCTACATAAATGTTTGCCACTTTGCTAATGCATTTTAACCATACTAGTAATTGCTGCAGATGATCTGATGATATTTGCTAGTAATAGCAAGAAGTCTGAGTAAAAGCAAGGATCACCTAAAGAAGAAGGTATGTAAAATAACCCGACAAAATTATATTATGTGAAATTGAGTAAAAAGCTGAAAAGGAACCAGCTGTCAAGAGAGTTTATTCTAAAAGTCTAGCATAGTTTACATTCTGTCTTAGGTCTGGAATCAACATTTCAAGCAGAATTGCAGCTTCACTGAGAATGTCACTTCAGCACGGAGCACTGAAATTATCAATGTTCTGAAAGTCTGAATGTTCCTTTTCTCTCCTGAGTACATATAGCTATAGGAATATGTATTTTACTATTTCAAGAAGAGCCATGAAGTGTGACAGTCCAAATCTAGTAATATGGTGCATCCATGAAAAGCACTATTGAAACATTATTTCTTTAATGGATATCCTCAGATCATGACTGAATACAGTCAAACTAACAAAAGGCTAAAAAAATCATGGGAGAAAGGCTGGGAACATGGGTCCTGTAGGAAACTATTTGCAGGACGTCCTCTTTAATGCTATGTCGTAAAGAATAATAAACCCCAGTGCCTCCTCTTTGCAACAATAAAAACACCTCCCCTTAAAAGTTACTTGCTTAAAACGTGTGCTAAGTCATACTTTCGGCAACTTCTTACCGGGAGAGGGGCGTGACTGGAGGGCGGGAGGGGGCGGGGCGCAGCCAAACGCGTCATTAAGATTAGAATTAAGTTAATGGACACAAGACGAAGCTGTAATCCAAAAATAAGCCAAAAAGTCAAGGGCAGGCAAAATATATTTAGAACCAAGATCAGCTTTGTCCCACGGGTGGGAAATTAGGGAGATCAGGGGCGCACGCAGGATTGTCAGGGGGGGGTTTCAACAACACCTGAGGCTTAGAAGTCTTCTTCCAAGGAGAGGACAGTAATAATAGATGGTGTGAGGAGTTACATTTGTCATTACCACTAAGGAAGTTAGAACTATTAGGCATAACAATTCTTCAGCATACATGTTTCTATTTCTAAAACAAAAAACAAATTCTGTGTCTCTGAGTTTTTGAAGAAGCAGAGTTTTTTAATGGCAAAGTTTACGTAAGGCACCACAGATCCCGCAGCGCTCAACTGTCTGCATAGTGCATACGGATATGTGATGACAGTGGGACTAAGGACTTTTTATTCATCATCTGTTTCTCACAGTTTAATGTACTTTTTACACATTGGGTAAGTATATACGCCAGAGCATGAGTGTATTATGTGATTTGTAATATCATATTATTAGGAACATTTTTCATTGGTTTTACCTGCAGTATTGAATGTATTGAAAATATAAAGACTCTTGCCATATTGTGTGAAAATAGCAGGACAGCAGAAGCCATATTGCATGACAGGATAGACAGACAGGCAGTTGTGTTAACTAAGGTAATTAGCATTTCTCTCAATCGTTCATTGTTATGAACTGTGGCTTAGATCTGGGTTGTTAGTAATGTAATCAGAACGATGTCTGAGTGACTGTTAAGATAGCTAGCTGGCAGCCCAAGTTAATTAGTTAGGTCAACATGTAATCGGGGAGGTAATTAGGTTTGCACTTCCAGGTGATGTGCAACCTGTCTCCACAGTACTATACTGGCAGAAATAGCATTGTGAAATGTGTTAATATATATCAATACAAATGTAATTGTATCAAAATGTATCTCAGACCTAGGCTAGGTACCAACTACAACTAAATTCTAACGATACAATAATTTTTACCAACTTTACCAACGACAGGAAAAACAAAAAGTTCCCGATCAGCATGCCGATTAATGTGTACACACTACACCCGATAACCTTCAAATCTGTGCCCTTCATCTGTTATAAAGTCGGCGAGGAGAAAATGAAAAGGAGGGGGAGATTAAAATAATAGAGGAGGGAAAGAGATAGAGGAAAGGTGGCAACCTAAGAGACAGAGGGAGGAGATTTATCTTCAGGATCATTAACTTAGAGACGGACATGTGCAAGCTGCTGACAGGTTCGGTGCTCACAATGACAGCTGACAGGTTTGTGACTTGGCTTCAGAGAGATTAACTCCAGATGTCGATTCAATTCTGCGGAGTGATTACACCCTGCAGAATTGGACCGACATTGTTCCCTATCTGAACAACATATTTTAGGGAAAATGACCAATCAGATGCAACGATGATCTTTGCTTTGAAATGATGATTGTTCATGGTTTCAGGGTACACACTACTGTGATATCAGGCCAATCAGTTGTTTATTGCCTGATTGGCCCAATAATTGGCTCAAAACAGTGTAGTGTGTACCCAGCTTTAGATCATGTAACACTGCAGATATAATATGTCAAATATCTTAATGTTTCAAGCAAGCGTGTATCCAGCCAAATAGCTAATTCAGTCAAGCCATTCCATTATATAATTAAGGTAACAAAGATGATGTGCCTGAGTCATTAAGGAAAGCAAAGCCAAAAAAAGGAGTAACTTTGCACCTTGTCAAAACCCTGTTGCATTGGAGGGGGAGGTAAATTTAAAATGTGGGGACAGATTTATAGTTTGGGTAAGGCATGTACTAGATCAACTTTAAATTTCAGTGTAAAAATAAAGCTATTTGTGTGCTACATGACAAAAAAGCCAGTCTTTTCTTTATGTGCAAAAAATAAACTAATTAGCACCCCTTGCATAGCAACATATTTTGTCCAGGATCAAATATACTCCTTTTTATGCCTTGCTCCCTTTAATGACTCAGGCTCGATGTGTCTAACAGTTACGTAAATTAAGCGTTCACTGATTAACCCCTACTGAAAGCGGGTGATTGGGACATCTTGACCCTACTCCATGGGTAGACAGCCAGGTATATAAGGAGAGTAGCATGGTAATCGATTGATTCTTGGAAAATCCTGGTGTACACAACACCAGCACAAAGTACCCTGGGCCAGGCATCGCAGTGCAGCTGTAGGAAACCATAACAGGACAGGGTCTGTGTGAGCCAGTATCCCAGGATGGGTGACATAAAACTGTAAAACTGTAGCGGTAATACTGCAGGCGGATAAGACTCTGAGGACTCCAGAGGAGCTGTGGCGGTTATTAATTCTGTATAGTGCTGACTGCAAGAGGCAGCTGGAGGGTATATGCCACCATTTACCTGCAAACCATCTATTGTGCTGTCAATAAACCTATATTTTGGATATATCCTGGTCTGCCCGAGAGAGCTAAATCCACGGAGGGTAACCACCTTCCCACCCAACAGTGGTTACCTCACAAAATACATGAACATAACATAACTAGAGATGAGCGGGCTCGGATATCTGAAATCCGAGCCCACCCGAACGTTGCCGATCCGAGCCGGATCCGAGACAGATCCGGGTATTCCCGCCAATTGCAAAACTGAAACCGAGGCTCTGAGTCATAATCCCGCTGTCGGATCTCACGATACTCGGATCCTATAAATTCCCCGCTAGTCGCCGCCATCTTCACTCAGGCATGGATCAGGGTAGAGGGAGGGTGTGTTAGGTGGTCCTCTGTCCTGGTAGATCTCGTGCTGTGCTGGGGAAATAACAATGCACAGCACAGCATGAAAATTTTTAAAAAAGTTATAAAAATAAGAAGTTAAAAAAAAATATCCAAAAACAATCCTGCAGTATAAGTCCATTGGTACTGCAATATTACAAAGTTCACTGATTCTGCAGAATAGACTGGAAATTAGTGGAAATGATTGTTATTGAATGTTATTGAGGTTAATAATAGCGTAGGAGTGAAAACAAACCAAAAAACTTGATTTTAACACTTTTTATGTTTTTTTTCATAATAAATCCGAATCCAAAACCTTAAATCCGAACCAAAACCTTTCGTCAGGTGTTTTGCGAAACAAATCCGAACCCAAAACCTCAAGCAGATCCGAATCCAAATCACAAAACACGAGACACCAAAAGTGGCCGGTGCACATCCCTAAACATAACACATAATACACATAATAAGATATACAATTAGTAATAGTAGGTGAGTTATAAGACCCAAGTATGAGTAATGTTTGAGCAATTACAGATTGCACAGAAACAAGTATGAACTCTGTATGTATGAATAAACAATCAGCATAGAGGTCATACAGGAAATTCAGCCAAAGGCATCACAAGGGCAAAAGAGGTAAATAGATAGACATGAGAAATCAGGTAGAGAGGGCCTGTCCATGAGAGCTTACATTCCAGAGGGAGTTGGTAGTCAAAAACAATAGGAGAAAGTGGGACAACGTGGAGGAAGTGGATGCAGCCTGGATGTTTGCTTAATAATGGAAATAACAGATTAGTGCAGTTTGGACATCAGTTTATTATGAGCAGTAACAAACAGTACCAGGGATGAGCTTTAATTTAAAAAAAAAACAACTTGCTTTAGTGGACACATCCTCTGTATGTTTGCTTGACCTTTTGACATCTGGCCAAGTCTTGTTCCTGGCTAAGGTGCCAATCTCTACTATTGGTCTCTACTTTTTGGAAACCTCATAGTCACCTTTTATTATTGAAACCTGGCTGCTTTATGATGTCATTACCTGCCGATGGACATAGCCTCAGTTTATGTTGCCATCCAGATTTCCTTTAGAAATGCATGGAATTGTTCTCAAAGTGGTTCTTGATCCAGTCTGTCAAACTTCTTGAAAATTTGCAATACATTTACGTATTTTAGATTATACTACGCAAAATTTAAGCAATGTGAACAGGTTTGAAAATGTTCAAACATGTTCCAGCTTAATAGCTACAGGCAACATTTTAAAATTTATTTTCACATCTAAGAAACACATACGTGAACTGCATGCGCTTAACTCAAGCTACGAGTCTGAACTTTAAAGACGAGTTAAAGTCATTCGAGGGCAAGGTAGCCGCAGTAAAGAAACCAGCTAAAATCGACAGATTTTTCCCCCAACAAGTTCGAACCAGCCAAATTCAAATCAGAATTCAAACTTGTTCAAATTATTTGTTCATGTCTACTTCCCTTGCTTACCATCTTACTGCAGTTGATTCCTGCAACTGACTTCTAGCTGGTGCTAGAATTCACTAGTCTCCTAGTGCAGTTAAATGTTGGTAACCTAAGAGTATGAAGGGGTGCCGATGAAGAGGGGGTGTTGTAGGGGAGAGACTACTCCCAAGGCAAATTGAGAAAAGTCTGACTACAACGGCAGATGTTGTAGCGACTGAGAGAAACCCTGTAAGGAATTAGTTTGTGAAAAAGAAAAGATATCCGCACTAGGTAAGTTTCATACCAAAGTCTAATAATAGGCTCTAAATATTATGGCCTATCAATCAGGATGATTGAATTGTAGTACAAAACATCCTGAGCGGTGCACCCTATACACCAAAAATATAGTGGAGTATCAAGGAGAGAGAAAGTAGGTGACTGAGGGGCACTCAGACGATGGATGAGTATGTATGTAAAATAAAATAAATTTTTATTGATATACCTTAAAATTGTGAATAAACATTTCATCCTAAACCCAAAAGCTAGCGAAATGTTAAAAACCAAAAATAATAATTGTTAAAATTGCAGATCCACTGCAAACTTAGCTCAGTGGTCATATAATAGATAATAGACTCAAAGTGGAGAATATCGCTATTGATATTAATAGGTTTGTATAGAGATAGAAAATTCCACTATTTGGAAAGGATTCCCTGTAGACAATAATGACTCCTAGGCTTAAACAAAATATAGGATCTAAAAAGATACCAATATAAGTCAGAGAAAACCCCTTGATGGAGGTTATTATAATGACTAACTAATATATCATGATGACGATATTGAGATATAAAGTGACCTATCAGAGTAAGCTCCTGATTGTATAGTAAGTTTCCAATGGTAAGAAGTATATTGGAGAGATGCCTATAAACCTTTAAAAGCAATTCCCCTAGTGGTAGCTGGTATGGTAAATCTCAGGTCTATCCTGTGTCATATCGTGCTAACTCAGATATATAGGTCTTATAGAAGTCTAATATGAAAACAAAGTGTGTCTGTATAGACAGACTACAAGGAGCAGCGTGGGAACCCTGATGTTATTAACGCTGAATAACCTGCACTGTTTCTCCCTAAATGCCCTATATTATGAAACATCTATTTACTAAATCAAGGGTAGGGGAGAGTAGTGAGAGCGTGATTAATAATTGAACATATTAGGAACACTGAGCTAAGAAACGCCAACGCGCGTTTCGCTGAACAGCTTTATCAAGGCACTTTATATCTCAATATCGTCATCATGATATATTAGTTAGTCATTATAATAACCTCCATCAAGGGGTTTTCTCTTACTTATATTGGTATCTTTTTAGATCCTATATTTTGTTTAAGCCTAGGAGTCATTATTGTCTACAGGGAATCCTTTCCAAATAGTGGAATTTTCTATCTCTATACAAACCTATTAATATCAATAGCGATATTCTCCACTTTGAGTCTATTATCTATTATATGACCACTGAGCTAAGTTTGCAGTGGATCTGCAATTTTAACAATTATTATGTTTGTTTTTTGGTTTTTAATATTTCGCTAGCTTTTGGGTTTAGGATGAAATGTTTATTCACAATTTTAAGGTATATCAATAAAAATTTATTTTATTTTACATACATACTCATCCATCGTCTCTGAGTGCCCCTCAGTCACCTACTTTCTCTCTCCTTGATACTCCTGTAAGGAATTAGTAATATTTTTTGTGTGTGTTGAAATTACAGTAGACACTGTTGTTTGTGTGTTGGAATAGCAGGTTATTACTAGTCTATGGTGACTTGTCTAGGGAAAGATCCAACTTATTATTATTTATTCATTTATGTAATGCCACCATATTACGCAGATCTGGGCAAAGAATATTTGGCATTCACATCAGACACTGCCACATTGGAGCTTACAATCTAAAATCCCTAACATGCAAACACACACAGTAGAGTCCATTTTAGTCTATTAGTAGACAATTATTGTACCAGTACGTTTTTAGAGTGGGAAGGAAACAGGAGCACCCAGAGGAAACCCATGCAAACACAGGGAAAACACACAGTCATGGCCAAAAGTTTTGAGAATGACACAAATATTATTTTTTTTACAAAGTCTGCTGCCTCAGTTTTTATAATGGCAATTTGCATATACTCCAGAATGTCATGAAAAGTGATCAGATGAATTGCAATTAATTTCAATTTGCTACTTTGCCATGACAATGAACTTTATTTCAAAAACAACAACATCTGCACTGCATTTCAACGCTACCCAAAAGGACCAGCTGACATCAAGTGAGTGATTCTCTCGCTAACACAGGTGAGAGCGTTGATGAGGACAAGGCTGGAGATGTCTCTGAAATGCTGATTGAGTTAGAATATCAGACTGGAAGCTTTAAAAAGTGGTATGGAGTTTAAAATCCATGTTCTTCCTCTGTTAACCATGGGTATCTGCAAGGAAACATGTGCAGTCACCATTGCTTTGCACAAAAAGGGCTTCGCAGGCAAGGGTATTGCTGCTAACAAGACTGCACCTAAATCAACCATTTACCAGATCATCAAGAACTTCAAGGAGAGAGGTTCAATAGTTGTGAAGAAGGCTTCAGGGTATCCAAGAAAATCCAGCAAGTGCCAGGACTGTCTCCTAAAGTTGATTCAGCTGCAGGATCAGGCCACCACCAGTGCAAAGCTTGCTCAGGAGGTGCGAGTGCATCTGCACGCATAGTGAGGCGAAGACTTTTGGAGGATGGCCTGGTGTCAAGAAGGCCAGTAAAAAAGCCACTTCTCTCCAGGAAAAACATTAGGGACAGACTGATACTCTGCAAAATGTACAGGGATTGGACTGCTTAGGACTGGGGTAAAGTCATTTTCTCTGATGAATCCCCTTTCAGCTTGTTTGGGGTATCTGTTAAAACGCTTGTCTGGAGAAGGAAAGGTCAGCGCTACCATCAGTCCTGTGTCATACCAACAGTAAAGCATCCCAAGACCATTCATGTGTGGGGTTGCTTCTCAGCCACGGGTGTGGGCTCACTCCCAATTTTGAGTCATGAATAAAGAATGGTATCTAAACATCCTCCAAGAGCAACTTCAATCAACCATCCAAAAACAGTTTGGTGATGAACAATGCCTTTTCTAGCATTATGGAGCACCTTGCCATAAGGCACAAGTGATAACTAAGTGGCTTGGGGATCAAAACATCAAAATTTTGGGTCCATGGCCAGGAAACTCCCCAGACCTTAATCCCATTGAGAACTTGTGGTCAATCCTCAAGAGGAGGGTGGACATACAAAAACCCACAAATTCTGACAAACTCCAGGCATTGATTAGTCAAGAATGGGCGGCCATCAGTCAGTATATGGCCCAGAAGTTCATTGACAGCATGCCAGGGCGAATTACAGAGGTCTTCAAAAAGAAGGGTCAACACTGCAAATATTGATTCTTTGCATAAACTTAATGTAATTGTCAAATAAAGCCTTTGACACTAATGAAATGCTTGTAATTTTACTTCAGTATACCAAAGCAACATCTGACATAAAGGTCTAAAAACACTGAAGCAGCAAACTTTCTGAAAACCAATACTTGTGTCATTCTCAAAACTTTTGGCCATGACTGTACAACTCACATAGGACATTGGTCGGGAATCAAACTCATGACCCCAGTGCTGCAAGGCAGCAATGCTAAGCACAGCACCACCATTTTATTAATTTTCTCATATTTTGTCAACAAACAATACAATTAACTTAACACAACGTACAAAAAACATACTAAAGAAATACAATATGGACAAAAATGTGTATTTAGTGCTGAAGATACCATATTTTGACTATTTAGCTGCAGTACTTATAAAGGAGGGATGAATTAAACATGAGGGAAATTAAAAGCAGAGGTTTGTGTTCATAACTATTTTGTACCTCTCTAAAGGGTTAAGGAAGATGCAGGAGATTTGGGTATGCAGCACTTTCACATGGTGGCCTCCATCTCACCCACACCTCCAGACCTGAAGGCAGACAAGGAGGTGGGGTTGGACTACTTCTCTCCCCACAGTGCACATACACAGTTCTACCAAATGTCCCATCACTCACGTTCACATCTTTTGAAGTACATGCTATTCGCATTTTTAATCCATTCTCCCTACGTGTTGCGGTGATCTATCGTCCCCCTGGAGCACACCAACAATTTATTGAGGATTTCTCTGCATGGCTCCCTCACTTCTTATCTTCAGACATCCCCACCATCATCATGGGTGACTTCAACATCCCCATTGATAACCCACCTTCCAAAGCTGCTTCCAAACTACTCTCTCTAACATCCTCACTTGACCTCTCCCAGTGGATTGAATCATCTACTCATAAGGATGGCCACTGCCTTGATCTTGTTTTCTCTAGACTATGCTCAGTTTCTAATTTTATTAATACACCCTTCCCCCTCTCGGATCATCACCTTATCAGCTACACTCTCACCCCCACTGCTCTAACCTCTCTACTGTCTAACTCAACCAAGCCTCCTCATACTCGTAGAAATCTTAATTCTATTAATCTTCAACAATTTTCCACCTCTCTCCAACACCTTCTCTCCCCTATCTCTACATTCTCATCCCCTGAGATGGCAGTACCTCATTTTCACCTAACCTTAGCAACGGCCCTTGATCCAGTGGCTCCAGCGACACTTCATACTACACGTCGACTTCGATGTCAACCGTGGCACACCAAAGCAACACGAAATCTTCAAAAACTGTCCCGTAAAGCAGAACGTCACTGGCGTAAATCTCGAAGCTCTAATGACTTCTTCACATATACTTCTGTCTACCACTCCTATCGAAATGCTCTGGACACTGCAAAACAAACATACTTTCAATCTCTTATCTATGCTCAGGCTTCTAACCCCAAACGCCTTTTCAATACATTTAATCATCTTCTCAATCCTCCCACCCCGAACCCTCCATCTACTATCAGTGCTCAGGATCTTGCTTCCTACTTCAAGGACAAGATTGACAAGATCAGACTAGAAATGGTATCCTCTTCCTCAACAAGCCATCAGCTCATTTCCTTCCCACTACCCTCTGACACCCTTTCTTCATTTGACCCCACAAATTAAGAGGAAATTTCTACGCTCTTCTTATCTTCCTACTCTACCTCCTGTCCTCTTGATCCTATTCCCTCGCAAATTGGTAGATCCCTGTCTTCTGTGCTCATTTCACCTCTAACTCAAATCTGTAATCTCTCACTCTCTACTGGCATCTTTCCATCACTATATAAGCATGCAGTGATTACTCCTATTCTAAAAAAACAAAACTCCGACCCAAACTCTCTCTCAAATTACCGTCCCATCTCTCAGCTCCCTTGCCCCTCCAAGCTTCTAGAGAGACTTGCCTACACTCGCCTCACACGCTTTCTTTCCGCAAACAACCTGTTGGATCCTCTTCAGTCTGGCTTTCGTTCTCAACACTCCACAGAGACTGCGCTGACCAAGGTTGTTAATGATCTGATCACTGCTAAGACTGAAAGCCATTACTCTCTCCTAATTCTCCTTGATCTCTCGGCTGCATTTGACACAGTTGACCACTCTCTTCTCATACAAACGCTGCAATCCCTAGGTCTTCAAGACACAGTTCTATCCTGGTTCTCATCTTACCTCTCTAATCGCTCTTTCACTGTTAATTTCTCTGGAGCCACCTCTGCTCAGCTTCCCCTATCAGTTGGAGTACCACAAGGCTCGGTGCTAGGTCCTCTGCTGTTCTCTATTTATACCGCTTCTCTTGGAAATCTAATAAGTTCCTTTGGCTTTCAGTATCATCTCTATGCGGATGATACCCAAATCTATCTATCCTCTCCTGATATCTCGACATCTGTGTTGTCCCGTGTAACTGACTGTCTTTCTGCCATTTCATCTTGGATGTCCTCTCGTCAACTCAAACTTAATCTTTCTAAAACAGAGTTAATAATATTCCCACCCGCCAACAAGAGCATACCTGACATTTCTATCTCTGTTGATAACATGACCATAAATCCCACCCCACAAGCTCGCTGCCTAGCTGTAATCCTTGATTCACGCCTATCCTTTGTTCCCCACATTGACTCTATATCTAAATCATGTTACATACATCTAAAGAACATTTCCAGAATCCGCACATATCTCACACAAGACACTGCTAAAACCTTAATTCATGCACTAATCATCTCCCGCATTGACTATTGCAATTCCCTCCTTACTGGTCTTCCCAAAAACAGACTCAAACCCCTAAAATCTATTTTGCATGCTTCGGCAAGACTGATTTTCCTTGCAAATAGCTATTCCTCTGTTGAATCACTCTGTATGTCTCTACACTGGCTGCCTGTCTTCTACCGAATCCAATATAAAATACTTTTACTAACCTACAAGGCCATCAACAAAGCTGCACCAACATACATCTCCTCTCTTGTCTCAAAATATCTCCCAACTCGGCAACTCCGTTCTGCAAAAGATCTGCGTCTCTCATCCACCCTCATTACCTCCTCCCATTCCCGGTTACAGGACTTTTTTCGGGCTGCACCCACTCTATGGAACTCTCTCCCTCGCACAATAAGACTCTCCTCTGTTCTACAAACTTTCAAGCGTTCTCTGAAAACCTACCTATTCAGACAAGCTTATAATATTCCTCAACCACCATCTTAACCTCACTACCTTTAGCCTGTTACACAATTTCACACAAGACAACTACCCCCGGACCAACATTGTTGTGTGACAGGATCATTTAGCTTATGAGTCACCTTACCTTTGCAGTCTGGCTGGGCCAAGATGCAAAATGTATACCTAACCTCATGTATCAATCTCCCATTGTCCCATAGATTGTAAGCTTGCGAGCAGGGCCTTCTCACCTCTTTGTCTGTTTTACCCAGTTTGTTTATTAGTTTATTACGTTTGTCCCCAATTGTAAAGCGCTACGGAATATGTTGGCGCTATATAAATAAATGATGATGATGATGATGATGGGTAGTGTCACCAGTAGAAGGCTTATGGGCAGACTATAAAAGTCTGTGGATGGGTAGATTTTGCCTCTTGGATCGAGGAAATTTGCCCTCCCTCCCAGTTTTACTGGATTTGGTGTAGTATGTCAGTGGGTGTGCTTCACTTTTTTGTTTTTCTTTGCCTATGAAGGTGGTCTTACAATTGGATCTGTCGAAGTTTTGAGATAAACAGGGCTGTATGAGAGTGGTTTTTGAATATTTTAGATAGCTGGTGTTGGTTTTTGCCGGAAAATACTGTGTAGCCGGCGACCAAGGGTCCTGTTCTTCTTCCAAGAATCGGCTTAGGTTTTTATGCAAGTACAGCCCTTGGGGGCAGGAATGTTGGTTGCGTCAGGCAACCCAGAGCGGAAGCGGGTTCTGGAATGCCTGGGATAAGTTATCCAAATTTAAGGATAAGGATAAAGGTGCGCCCAGGTAAAATTGTTGCCAGGTTTATGGATGTCCAGATGGTAGGTGACCCGTGATTGGACAATTAGAATTGGTTTGGGCCGCTGCCGATCTTCCTTTAGTGTTCTCCCCACCATATAGTGTGTATTCGGTTAATATATGCCTCTTTATTGGCCACAGTTGTTGTGTCCATTATTTATATATCGGTTTGTATTAAATAACAGAGGGGTAGAAGTTATGACATCAACCACTAAGCATTTTATAGGAGAAGTATTTATAATTTATTTGAAGGAGCATTGTTTTTTTAACAGTCATAAAAGCTGGAACTTCATATGCTTATAAAAGTGACAGCCAAGCTAAAAGAACAAATTGCAGGACATTTTTCTACACAATCCTAACTAGCCCTGTCTTGTTATACCATGAACTCTTACTTACACAAAACTCCTCGCATTGTAATGACTCTCTTTGCAGTTTAATGAGCATCTTTCAGTATATGTCCCCATTCAAATTGCTTTAACAGAAAACTGTTTTGTAACTTTTGCTTATTATCACTCACTTCCAATGTACTACTTCAGAAACATGATTGCAGTTTTATATTATGTGTATATATATATATGTATATATATATATATATATATATATGTATATATATATATATATATATATATATATATATATATATATATATATATATATATATATACACACATTCATTGCAAAAATTAGTGTCACACAAAATCAAATTTATGTTGGGCAATAGAGACATACCAACCATGCACACTCAGTACGTGCAATCCTTCACGGGCTCATATTAAGCTGGTACTACGCCAATATTATGTGTGAGATATTTCAGTATAATGAATTTGCACAAAAATGCATACCTAGATTTTTAGTTGAATTGCTGGGATTTTTTGCATGCAGAGAAAATATTGCCTGGTTGCATGTAGCACACAAATACTGAGCAGCTTTAGTTTAATTTAGACCAGCTACCTCCCACACTACACCTGGAGAGGCGGAATGGCGATGGTCAAAAATTATATTAATTTGAATAATTATATTTACTTAAAGTAAATTGGTTCAAATACTGTAGTTATAATCAGATTTTTCCAATTATATTTTCTATTATTTGTATTATATTGTTGCTGTTTTAGGGCCTCATATTGATTGCGAGAAAATCCCGCTAAAGTAATGATAGGAAACCGGATTCAAGGGCCACATGTGTGGCTCTCTAACCTAAAAAAGGGCCTCACATTTTCACTAATTTCAGAAAGAAGATAAAAAAATAGATTTAATCAAAGAAAGAGAAGCAAGACTACAATAACATATGAGCAGATAGGGGCAGGCTGGGCTGGGGGCAGATCCAATAGTGGGCTACCTTGGGCTGAGTCACTGGGCTACCTGCCTTTTTTTTCTTTTAAAATGTTCCTAATAGGCTGCCAAGTCGAGTCTTGCCCCCTGGACTAAAATTTGCCAGCCAGCCCCTGTCAGCAGACATTTTAGTGTAATAAAAAAAAACAAATTCAAGCTATAACAAACATATCTGACAATTCAATTATGACTTCCAGGTGACTAGATTTGACACCAGCTTTTGAAAAATAGGTGAAAGGCTGGATCGGCCAAAAGACAATTATTATTATTATCGTATATTTGTAAGGCGCCACAAGGTTTCCGCTGCAATTCTGCAAAGAAGTTTCCATCTTTAACCTGTTGCGCTTGTTGGGCCTTAGTCATTGAGGAACGTATCTGCCGGTTTTGTGAGTATCGTTCGCAACAATTACTCTGCGCATGCTCAGAACAGGACGATACGCAACAGAACGTAGCCACATCCAAGTCAGCTTCAAGCGCACACGACACTTACTACATCCTATGATTTCAGGGTGTGAATGGGCGGTTATACATAGGCAACGTACAGTAAGGGCATTCCCGTGCAGCAACGTCCAAGTCGGGTTCAGGCGCACACAGAAGTACGCTGGTTTTCTACCTTATCTCTTGCACCAGATAAAGGTCTAGTCTAAGTCCTGCGTCCTAGTTATGGCAGTATCGTATGCATGTAATTATATAGGTTTGCAATAAGAAGCAACTGTAAAAATGTCTTATGTACAGTAGACATTAAGTACACCCTAATATATGATTTTGAAGAACAAAAAACTATTTTTTTAAAAAACTGTCCATGTATAATCATAAATGACTAGAACATTGACATGTAACATTAATTGGCAAGCTGAAGGGAGCAGACCTGGATAGACCATGTTGCAATGCAAGGGGCGCAACTGCAATTATTTTTTTTTTGCATGCACAGAAAATGTTGGCCTGGTTGCATGTAGCACAGAAATATAGGGCAGCCGTGGTGCAAAATTGTCTAGATTTACTGCTAACTCTATATCAGGCCCGTAAGGCCTTAGTCTTTAAATTGCCTTAGTTTAACTTTCTCACCCCAATGCTTAAAGAATTATACAACAACTGCTTTTGATTGAAATATAATACTAGTAGTTTCACATGGTAAAGCAAAAGAGTAAACAATGAGTAAAACAAGCAAAATGCCAAAAAATTGAAGGATGCTTCAATTACTGAAGAATGTGCCTTCATAAAACAGCAATGTTTACAGTTGCAGCAATAAAAATTCTAATTTTTTGCTCGGATGAGCACAAAGGAATCCATAGGCACTTGCATCATAACATATAATGAAAACGTAATTGAAAAACTTTTTGCTGCATAGTAGATATGGCAAAAAAAAGTACCTAATGTAATTCAAACATCCCAAAAAATCAAATCAGTATCCACATTGTTTGTCGTTCATGAAAACACGGTTTAGCACAACAAATTAACCTCTAAATTGTAACTAGACATGCAAGTGTACATTAAGTAAATTGAGGTCTGTATTATTTCTCCTCAAATAAAAATATAATCACGAATCTTATAAACAAATATGTTATAGGGAGTATTGAATTTATAATTTAAGGTGCACCTTTTAGTTATCCTTCTACACCTCCTGCTGGCCTGTATAGACCCCGATGTAATATTCTATGGCTGTAGGACAACACCGGAGGTACTCTCTTCTGTAGCATGTCCAGCATATTTTGTGGAGACCAGATTTAATCAGATGTCCCCATGGAGCAGAAGAATAGAGTCCAAGGTGAAGGACTCCACCATTTTAGGCTTAAGAAATGGGTCAATTTTAGAAATAATTTTGAAATACTAGAATTGTCTTTTACAGCTCTTTATAGATAGCAATTGCAAAGGGTTTACTGAGTTCAGGACAAAAGAAAAATAAATTACACAATTCCAATAATTGTAAAGTGGGTATGATAATTAACTAAAGGAGATCACACACCAACACAAAAAGGAAATTATTATTATTTATGGAGAAGAATACTCTAAGGCAGTGTTTCCCAACCCGAGTCCGCAAGTACCCCTAACAATACATGTTTTCCATATCTCCTTGCTGGAGCACAGGTGTAATCATTACTGACTGACACATTTTAAAATACCACCTGTTGATCTAATTATATCACCTGTGACCTGGAAAACCTGCACTGTTAGGGGTAATTGAGGACTAGGGTTGGGAAACACTGCTCTAAGGAATTATTTTCATATATAATTAAGTAAAATTATATAAAGAATCAGGTCATCTAATTTTCTTCGCATCTTGAAGCTTACTTCAAACACCTACCCTACCCCCTCCTAGACCCTCAATTCCACTCCATACACTTTCTCCAGCTACCACATTGTCTTGTGTAACATTTCCACCTAATGTCTCTTTATAGTGATGCCCTACGCTGAATTCTATGTATGGCCACTATGCTGATTGTTTACTTATACACACAGAATTCATATTTGTATTTCTTTGAGCAGTATTTTTTTTTTTTAACCACACATCTGCGATTATGCTTAATTGTATTTGTTATTATATTTGTGTATATTTATTATATTTGTTTTATTCGTGTAGTTGCTATGTTGAATTCATGTATCTGCCTACTGTCTGGCTCTGTGGAATCTCTTGCACCTTGTAAATAAACAATGATGATGACCAACTCCTCACTAAATAACTAAGAAACAATTGCATTTTTATTAGTTCATCCACTAGAAGTGAAACTCCACAACTGACTAACTGGTGTTGATGAAGATAGATGAACAAAGAAACCATAGCCAATTGTACTGTGGACTGAGAAAATTACACCATAGCCAATTGTTCTGTTATCAAACAACAGGGTTTCAACAAAACTGTATTTAGAAAGAATATAAATGTGTTTTAAAGGGTTCCCAGTCACAACTGACATAGGCAAACCGAGGGGGGGGGGGGGGTTCCTGGTGACTGGAAACCCCCCTCCAAGGCTGGGGCACTGTATAATTGAGGTAGCTGGACCCTGCTCCCACTTCACACAGCTCTGCTTGAAAAGGGAGAGTTGCGTGCACCTAACAGTAGTGCACGCAGCATTGCCCATGTATATTATGGGGATAGGAAGAGTTGGAGAGCAGCCAAGCACTGTCTAAAATTATAGCTACGCCCCCATGCATGCTGGTCACGCCCACTGGCGGCGTAGTGTGGGAAAACCTCCTCTACAATTCCTGCGTTTGCCCCTGACTGACATACACCCCCAACACTCACACCACACTTGCCTACTGCACTCTTCAGGCATAAAAGCGCAGATAATTTTAAAGACAGTAAAACTGAACTTGCACAGTGTTCAATTTCTACTGACCCTTCAACAAAAGTTGTCTGTGCCAAGCCAGCTGGTTTCGGTAATAGAACTGACAGACAAATTGTTCCCTCAATGATGAACTTGTGATTGGATGTGCCAGTGGCTTGTTATAGTAGAAACAGAGGCCACTGTCTGCTAGACTGGAGTCTAATGCTTCAGGTGTGCACTCATACTGTGATGTGCAGGAGGGTCCACCTAACAGGTAACAACAGCATTCCATAAACAGAAACTAACACTATGAATCAGAGGATACATACATTCTATAGTAATCACATCCCTCTGAACCAGCCGCTTGTCATTTCTACTCTGCTTGCATTAATGCCAAATGTTATATTGCTGGACACGATGAATGCTATTTAAATGCAAAATGATGCATTCCAGGCTTGATTGCAATCAGGGATTTTTTTGGTATAATTATGCCTAATCTGACACACACTTGTTCTAAACAAAGTAGACACAAGTTGAACAAGACTGTGGTTTGACTATTAACCACAATGAATTTTTGCACAAGGTTTATTTGCAGTGTCATGACAATCAATTTAGCTTTTTCCTCTTCAGTCAATGTTGTAACATTTTAATAACTCATCTAGTTGCTGTAAACATATCTTATGTTACTTGTGTTATAAACTCTTCACTGTAATGACTGACTCTGTTGTCATATCTCATCACTGTCACACTAGAAACCTTTAAAGGGAGCTGGCAGTCAGCTCTGGGAACAGAAATAGGGAAAAAGCTATTATAACTAACAATCATCTCTTGTACTTTCTAACATAGCCCAAGTCACACAATTCAAAACACAGCTTCCGTGTTTTCTACCAAGTCATGACAATAACCTGGATTAAACTACGTAATTGGTATTAGATTTATTTTTAACAATAACTATTTAGTTCAGATCAGGTTAATTAGAGAATAAAGCTGGTTAAACACAATGGTTCAACGTCTAGGGTGGTTTGAGCTTCATTCAGTCACTTGCTGAGTGCAGCTCAAACCTGATGTCAGTTAAGGCTAGGGGGATCCTCTCTCAGGATGTACACAAGTAGTGTAGACAATGGCCACAAGAAAGTGCTCTTATAACACAATTTATATATAAAATATTACATCTGATTGTTTGGTATAGGTTTCCGCATGTCACCAACATGTAATTGAATAAGTCTGTGTGAATTAATTTACCTTCTTTGTTATGATATTTATTGCATACTGCCCGTTATGAAATTCTATATCTCTCTCTTTCACATTCTGCAAGAGTGCACATTTATTACAACCTAGTTCAGATGAGGTGGAGCTAGTTGCCTGATGAATAACAGTTATTGATAATGCTGTTGCAGTGCATGTTATGTAAAAGTTCACAACAATCAATAAAATATACTTGGAACATACAAGTATCTTCCACAAGTAGCTTAATGCAGCAATAGCATGAACAAATTAGGTATTCTTATAGAACATAAATAACTGTGGCAGGCTACAACAAGAACATTGATATTTACTATACTTGTCAAGTTTTTTAATCCCTCCTGGGAGATCCTGGATGAGGGGAGGGGGGGTGAAGTGCAGGGCCAGAGTGGGGAAGGGAGGCATCATAAATGGCATCATGGAAGCCCCATCCCGATCACTTCACTGTGAAGTGGGCAGGATGTGGGAAATTGACCTGCTCTCTTGGGAGTCTGGGAGACCTATCCAGACTTTTTACCCCATTGTCCTTGGTTTGATTCTTCAGGCTGATAAACGAATTTTGTTGGATTTAAAGGGCTACTCAGGGCAAAAGTGGCAACTTTCCCACAAACAGCATGGTGTATTCTAAATCCTTCTGGATAATCCAGTCTGGAGAATCATCCAATCATCTGCTAAAGGTAATGGTGGGGGAGGAGTGCATCTACTAAAGTAGAGGGGTTCTCAGTTTGGGACTTTTGCTGTTCTACAAGATAGGGGGAAGTAAAATTATGCTCTAAGTTATAATACTTTCTTTTCCTTGAAGCCTCCCAGATGCTAGGGGCACGCTAAGCAAAGGAGAAAGAAAATTGTACCTCCACACAACCGTGCAGACACAATCTTTATTTGACATTTTAAAGACACAATGAAGGATATATGGAAATAAGTTCCAGTGGAAAATAAAATAACACAGCATTTTTTACTGTACTTACAGCTAACTCTCTTTGTTACATGGCCCAATCTATCACGTTGGTTTTATATCCTTAGCACCTGCTAAATGAACAGAGATTTAATGGCTAGTGCATGATAAAAGACCAGAACGAGATCTGATAGTAAATGAATTTTCATTATGAAGATGCCGTTAGACGTGGTGGCATGCCTTATTGAAAATTGTGATAAAAAGAGATTACATTTGGAGCGGAGGATCTCATTTCTGTGAATGACAAGAAAACTCAATATATCTAATCACTTCACTGACACCTACTGGGAACCAAACTGCCGCCTGTTCTCAGAAGCTCAATACTGCTTGTTAAACACCGGTGTACTTAGCAAGGTGCCAGGTAAATTGACTTTAAAAATGCTCATCACGTCCGATACAAATGTGGTTCATTTTTTTTTTTTGTCCTCTTTGCAAACTGAAATGAAATGAAGAAATGTTTGAGACAGGTGAATAATGGTGCTTCACTTCAACTATCACGAGTGGGGGGTTTTCAAAGTACAGTGGGAAACATCTTAAACAATTGAAACAAAATCCAGATGGAAACATAGATGATGGTGACAACTGTATTGAATGTTCACGTAAAACTTAATCAAGACTATGACCTTCCCAAGTTAACATAAAATACATTTTGTCTGCAGGAGGGACAAATCCCTGGGCTGATTTAATTAATAAAGGGGATGGCCACATAGAAACACATTTGTTTCATTAAATACACATTGTTAATGTGCAGTTATCTTATATCTTTATTCTGTTTCCTGTTGTGCTGCTAATTATTAACAAACTGCCTTGTCTATATCTCTTAACAATCTCCCAGTCATGACCACCAACAATTGCTCAACCCTTGGCGAAATTCAAGAGATGTTATCTGTGCTCACTACCTCAGCAAGGATTGTGTTTGGATGATTAAAGGGTAGAAGCCAAGTGTTGCTGGGAAGAACTAGTGTGATTATTAATGTGAGGTTGCCGTATATAATTAAAATAGGCAACACTACAGGGTTTTTAGCCCCTTTAATTAATATCAAGTAATCTTGAACTTATGGAGGCATGCATGGTACAGGTTTTCATTGATGATTTTGATCAGCACATCCAGGCTAACATGTGTGCTTGTTACTGTGCAGAAATGTATGATATTTATACAGCCCTTGTCCCACAATGAGACCAGTGCTGAGGTCCTGGCCATAGATTTGATTACATTACAATAGGAAATTGATCTATTATTTAAATTGTGCTGGTCCTGCAACTGAATAATGTTCAGCATGTTACAGTTTTCATAGATGTTTGTTACAGTACAAGATTTATGGGTCTATTTATTACAAGGCCAAGACCTATATCTAACGAAAACACAAGTTACAACTACAACAACAAATCAACATCTATAAATATAAAATATAAAAAGAAAACACAGCAAAAATTATAAACAACTGCTTAACTGACTTTTCCACTACAAGTAAAATTAATAAACTTTTCCACATTGCATATACAACAAACCCACTGACAAAGAATGAAAACACCCCACCATCCTAAATCCAACCCCAGACTGAGGATACTCCAGCCCCAGAGACACCAGGCTCTTACTCTCCCCCCCCCCCTCCCCCCACACACACAAGACAGACAATAAACATCAGCTTCCTATAGGCAGGTAAGACAGGCACACAACACACCACAGCACACAGTAAGTATATCCAGATAAGGTTAGCTGAACCTTTACCACCCATACAATACTTTCTGTACCCCCACACCATGGTATTCCTACACTGTAATTATTTCAAGTACTTACAGTTCACAAATTCACCTCCTTCATATCAGTCTCATCTGATGGAAGCTCTGATGGTTTAGTCTTCGAATAAAGCATCTTTTTCAGCCTTATTTTTAAATATTTTAATCTATTTTCTACTATTTCATTTTGGCAACATTGTTGAGGTAGCCGAGCATAACCTAGCTGCCTCTGCGTGATTTTAGTAATAAATTATGGCGATCAGTGAATTATAGCAGCCATAGAAAATCTGCCCCATCATCATATAGTCTTAAATAGACCCCTTAAAATAACCATTTCTTGCCAGACATCACACGTCTTTTACACATAACTAATTAGCATTGCAATAAAGGTGGGGCAACATGGGAACTAGACCCAACAAATAATTGCCCCCTTTCTCCCCCTGAAACATTAGTTGGCTACAAAACAGGTGTAAGCAGAGAGCTTATTGCAATATGGTGGTGTGACCGTATTGACAAATAGGAGCCCACAAGCAGAAGTTCCAGGAAAATCTACTTTACTGTGCAGTTCTCGGGGGCAAATACTAGGCTGTAACAGAAAATTGGGTATATATGAGCGAAGAGGTCTCATTAAGAGTTAGGTGTAAATGTTGTAGGGGCACCCACAAGTTATTTCATTAGCACCAGTGTTTATAGGACAACACAGAATCCATAGCATGGTCAGTCATTGTACAGAAACCACATATTTTAATAAACATAACAGATACATGAATACGAATATGCATCATAACACAGACATGGACAGTTATGAGCTAACAATTACAGCTAGCACAGATAAAGGTACAAATTTCATGCGTGTCAACATAAAACAAGAATTCTGGGACGTATGAGGTAAACATGAGACATAGGGTAAAGATGACCTTGCCCTTGAGCTTACATTCGAGAGGGAGGGGGTGATACGAGAGGTAAAAGCAAATGGACACATGTGATAGACAGAGGAAGGCTTGGTACACATTACACACAATTTCTCATGATCCAATATCCTTAACGATTTTAACAACAATTAAAAATAAAATGTCCCGATCAGCATGCTGATTCATGTGTACACATTAAACATGTTTTACCTTCAGATCTGTGCTCTTCATATGCCATGACCATCTGCTCAAAAAAATCATGACCCTGCACACTCCATAGAGATCTATGGACACTGTCGGTCACGAGTCCAATTTAAAAATCAAATGAAACGATACGATTCGGGCCAAGTGGTTGTTTATCCTTTTATTAGCCTGATAATTGGCTGAAAAAACTATATTGTGTACCCAGCCAAAGTAGAGGGAATGAACATGAGGGTCTAGGAGTGGGTAGGGTAGGCAAGCATGAAGAGGTGGGTTCTGAGCGAGCTTTCGAAGGATTGTTAGTTGGGGGAGAGTCAGCATGGTAGGAGTCTTGGAAATGGGAGTGGGAGGAGGTTATAAGAAGGGAAAAGAGTTGAAGGACAAAGGCAGAGTGCAGTGATCAAGCTGGAGTGTATCTAATGACGAGGTCAGACAAGTACTATGGAGAGGAAGAGCTAGTGAGAGCTTTGTTGGTGAGGGTGAGCAGATTGAACTGAATTCTGAAAGGGAATAGGGAGCTATTGAAGGGATTCACTGAGTGGGGAACCTGATGAGGAGTGGCAGGAGATAAAGACTACTCCAGCCGCAGTATTCACAATGGATTGTAGAGGGGAAAGGCGGATGAGAGGATGGCCAGTGAGGAAGAAGTTACAGCCATCAATGTGGAAAAAAATGAGTAGACCTTGGTTTGAGATATTCCCTCAGTGAGGAAGGGGAGCTTTATGGCAATGTTGTGGGGATAAAGATGACAAGGGACTGGATGCGAGGAGTGAAGCTGAGGTGGAGTCAGGGATGGCACCAAGGCAGCGAGCATGGGGAACAGGGGATAAAATAATGTTTTGGCGACTGTGAGAAGGGTTAGTGACATTAGCAGGGGAAAGATAATTAACTCAAATTTGGACACATTACGTTTGAGGAAGCAATGGGTTCACTCAAGTGGAGATGGCAGACAGGCAGTTGGGTACACGGGATGGTGTGAGAGGTCAGAGGGTGAGCGGTCAGGGTACGAAAGGCAGATTTGGCTTTCATCTGTGTGAAGGTGGTTTCTTTTGCAAAGGACCCAAAATCTTAATCCAACTCTGTGCAAAACTCACTGGGCAATGATGCAGCCATAGTGATGTAAGCCACTGTGTTAGAGACTATACATTTACACAACTATGATACAGAATATCAATACATTCCCTATTTAAACCAATTGAACCTTGTATGTATTATGTATGTTACAATGAGTCACAATGTGAGTGAAATATTAATTTCACCCTCTTGTTACTCTTATGACCCTCTAAAATGTATTTCATATGCCTGGGATTGTTCAGCCTCTTGAATGACATTGCTTGCCAATTACATGCCAAATTAATGTTGTATCTCAGTAATATACAGCAATAATCATTGCTACAGTTTAGTCACATATAATGAGCGCATTAACACCTACACAAGGCACATTAATTGTTTAAAATATCAACTTATCTGTCCTGTTAGTCATACCTTCTGACGAGTAATATCTAAAGTGAAAGTTATACCTGTGACCTATGAACAACTCAATTACATGCTCACAGTGCTTGATCAAAGATTTATTGAATATTGTCTGTACCACTGAATAATTACATGTTCTTTCGTACTTTCTCAGATTATCACCTTCTTCAATAATGAGACACTGATATGAGTATATTTAACCAGTTAAGCTAGTGGAGACAGGGATTTGTATTTGCAATGGAATTTGTAGATAAACTATTTTAGAGGACCTTCTACCATTGGGGAAGAGATTGTTTATTAAACTTGTGTCTGTGTGTGGGGGGGGGGGATAAATAAAATGACAGAAGAAAATGTCCTCTACCACCTCCGTCCCCCAGAAAAGCATTCAGTAAAAAGCGTTCCCTCTATACTAATTATTCACTCTCATCGCTTTGTCTCTCCACCGCTGGCCATCTTGTTCCATGTCAGCACTTGGTCTACAGTGCTAATAACTCTGGGACACAGTGGTTAGTATTGCTAAACTGCAGTAGAAGAGGATCACTAATGTTTTACCTAAATTACATTTTACATAGTGTCTTATACACTACGTATGTCCTAAAAAGAACAGGGTCCTCTGATGCTCTCTTCGCCCAGGAGGGAGTATGCGCTATATGCTAATGTTGAATACAGGCTATGTTGGTAGGCTCACTCAACATTGATTTATATCACAAAATAGGTAGGTCTGCTGTGTTTAGATAACAGGTGCAATCTATCTGCGAATAACTAATTAAAAGTAAGGTGAAAAGGGCTCCATTTGCATGTGTCTACCACCCAATGCTGATTTTAAATAATGTATTTGCTGATTTTTTCGTTCTATTTACAAGGCGGTGACAACAAACATTTTCTATCTCCACTTATTGCAACAAAAGAAAATCTAGCATTACTGCAATTTACCTAGAAAATATCACTGCAGCAGCTGATAATCAGCTGGCTGGCAATACTGGAAGGTAGCGGTAAGCGCTTCACCACTCAGTCATGGGACTGCAATATTTTACTTGGAAAAAAGTTGTACTTAAATAATAAAGCATTTTTCCTGTTATTATCATCATCATCACCATTTATTTATATAGCGCCACTGGTTCCGCAGCACTGTACAGAGAACTCACTCACATCAGTCCCTGCCCTGGAGCTTACAGTCTAAACTCCCTAACATACATACACACAGACAAAGAGAATTATTCCCTGCTATCGCCCACCCTCAGAGGGCGATAGCGACAGGAGGACTGAGGAGGTACTTCTAGAGCCACTGTCCTTTCTTAAAAGGCTTCCCCATGCTTGCATGGAGAAGGATATCACTGGAGATAGATGGGACATATTTTTACTGGTGGAGGCTATTATCTGAGATAGTCCGCATGTAGCCCATTTTTCAGCAGAGATAGGGCTATTCCCTAACTAATAAATAGACCCTTTAATGAGGAAGCGGTGCTCTTGTACCAGTATGGAGTGTTTAAACATCTCTTTGACATCTTCAATTAAAAAAATCTGACTGTATTATGTCTTTTTTTAACACTGAGATACAGAAAGTAAAACATATACAATTAATTGTGAACACCTTGTCAATAAAAGTAAAAAAAGTGTTCCTCTGGAGCGTCCAATGGCCCTAGGTCCCACATAGGGTCTACATATTAACTTTGTGGAGAACCATCTGACCACTTTATGACCTCAAACAAGTAATATGAAGTTGACTAATCAAACTGAAGAGAAGCGATCACCATCAAAAATTGGGCTAATCTTTTACAATTGCACTGCACCAAAAATCACTAAGACAGGAAAATTATTTAGGTTAGGAGGGCCATGTAGCCACTTTGATGGCCAATTGTAGCCACCTGGGCAACTTTTCATAGTAAAACTTCAAAAGGAAAAAAATGGATACATTTTTTCATCTACTACCTGAAACTTGGCATTTGGCTCTTGAATATGTGGATAATGCATTGTGTACATAATACGCAGCCAGGCTCTGTTTTTAATGAATAATAATTTACTGCCTACACCGTTAACCATTTTCAAAACATCCAAGACTTCGACTGAAGCTCTGGCACAATAAATGGAATTAATCATTCACTTCCATTTACGAACAACAGTTATACACAAGTAGGCATGTGCTGTGCAAAACAAACAGTGATGGAAGCAAGCTTTGAATGTCCTATGCCAGGGTTGTAAATGAAGAAAAATGATCCACGTACAATCTAAATGAGCTCATATGCTCATCTTGAACACATGTATCTTTAAAGTGCTTGTATTTACGAGCTTGTAGTATTGTTGTTTTTTACCGACCTCTCTCAAGTAAAATCTACAGCTGTCTGCCATTCTTAATAACATCTTCAATACTAATGCCAGAAGGTGCAATTTGATTACTGACCTGTTATCCAACTAGTTCTAGAAAACAATTCAAACTAAATTTCCTTAATATGCCTATTTTTCTATCCTGCCAGAAGGGTTGCTAATGAATTTTCTGCTTGAATGCACAGACAGATTGAGAAGTACGACTGTATTGGCCTGGGTAACGTGGTACTGGCAAACACAGCTTATATGTACCCGTGCACGTTTTCTCTTGAGTATATTCCTCATCCAGAGGTAATTTTGCAATAAAATCAACCACGATTATTGCATGCGCCTGGAAAGATTCCTTCAGGAATAAAACTGGTAATTCAATACCAGGAAACCTTGTATTCGGCAAAATTAACCTTGCAAGTGTGTTATTTCCTGTAGCATTATCTAATTTCCCCCTTCTCTTTTATCTATTAATACTTAATGATTGAATTTCAGAATATGTGTCTTTATGTTATGTAATGATTTATTCTAAAGTGGCTAAGAGATTATTATACAAAAGCAAGTTTTAATACTTGTAAAATGCCTCAGTCTATTGTTATTGATTTAAAATATGTATATTTGATCATGGGTGGCTTTATTTATGATTATAACCACATAACCTGCACTGTTAACATGCTGTATAGTGCCTTTATTGAAGTCCATCATGGCTTGATTTATAAATGTATGAAAAATACTGTATATCTGCCCTGTGCATAACATATATTAATTATAATATCTAAAAAATGTATATGTTAAATATCTATGAATCGCTATTTAGAGTCTATGTCTAGTAGGTTTTAATAATTAGCGTTCTCTTACATCATTATCAACATTTATTTATATAGCACCAGCAAATTCTGTAGCGCTTTGTATAAAAAACATTATTTGGGAATCTTAGCATGTTGTTGGTGAGTCTGGCTGAGACCTCATGTACTGTGATTGGTGTTTTTACAAACACCCCTTTATTATTATTACTACTATTATTATTATATTTATAAAGATCAGTGCTGTACACTGAGGGACTCATGATACAAGCAAATGGTAAAAATGTCCCTGTCTACATGAGCTTATAATTTAAGACGTGTGGTAGCAGAATAACAATAGTTGTTGGTGGATACATGTACTGTGTTAATTCTTTGTTTTAGGCAATGTGCTATTTCAAGCTCATTTTTGATACATGGAAGGATTTCCCCTTATTTATACTTAAAGCTGTATGCGTCAAGCCATCCGCCCTGATGAAGTTCTTGATGATGAAATGTGTTGGTTAAAGTTTTAAGTTGCAAAAGTCTTCTCTACATGGGAGTGATCCACTCTAGATAGCCTACTAGACAAATACAAGCAGAGTTTATAATATGGAGATGATTTCTATATAAGTTCTGGTATGTGCTTAAGGCCACTGAGGAGACTCGTGACAGACCCCCCCCCCCCTCCCTTGAGGAGTGGTTATGGAACCCTGACATCATGGTTTCCCAGGGAACTTCCTGAAAAAATCTTTGATGAGCTTGTCAGCATGTAGAAATGCGGAACCAAAGATCATTCCTCCAGGCCGTAGCCCTTCCAATGCACCAAGAAATGAATTTGTACCTGGACATTCTTGGAGTTAAGAATCTTCTCCACAATAAATTTGTGGTGGCGCCCACCCACATTGACTGGCCGCAGTCTTCATAATCAGTGAGACTTGAAATGTTAGAAGAGACAGCAGGTTTCAACGGAGAACAATGAAACGTGTTCGGAATTTTCAAGGATGGAGGTAGTTTAAGCCTGAAGGCAACGGGGATGGCCTTTTTGATAATAGAGAAAGGGCAAATGAATCTAGGTACCAGCTTCTTACAAGGTTGTTTGAGCCTAATGTTAAAGGTGGAAAACCTGACTCATCACCCACTTTGAGGAAGCAATTCTTGTGATGATGATCCGAAAAGAATTTGAACCGAAAAGAGGCCTGGAGCAAAGTGGAGTGGACCTTCTTCCAAATGATTCTAAGGCGAGAGGCTGTAGGACATATACCAGGAAGACCAAATGGAAAAATGGCAGAAAGAGAATTTGCCCTGGGATGAAAAACAAAATTACAAAAAAAAGGAGACATGCGGGTGGAGGAATGGCTGGAATTATAATAGGCGAATTCAGGCCACGGGAGTAAGGAAGACCAGTTGACATGAAATTTGTAGATGTATATCTGAAGAAATTGTTCCAAGTATTGGTTCACCCTTTCTGACTGTCTGTCCGTTTGACTGTGGATGATATGCAGATGATAGACTGATGTTAATGCCAAGGAGTATGCAGAAAGACTTCCAAAACTTAGCAATGAATTGAGAGCCATGGTCAGAAATAAAATCTTCAGGCAGGCCATGTAGACGAAAAAAATGCCGGATGAATTGTGAAGCCAAAGTTTGAGCATTCGGTAGCTTCGCCAGGGGAATGAAGTGGGCATTTTTACTAAACTGATCCACTACCATCCAGATGGTATTTTGACCAGATGACCAGGGCAAAGCTACAATGAAGTCCATTGAAAGATGTAACCAAGGTTTAGTAGGACTAGGAGAGGGCATGAGTTGACGCAGGGGATAGCTTCTGGCAGACTTGTTCTCCTGACAGGAGAGAATGAAGTCTTTGACACCAGAAGACAAGGAGGGTGAAAGGATTTCATGGTCTTGCTAATGCCTGGATGTCCAGCGATTTTATTTTCATGGGCTTTAGACAATACCAGCTTCCTGAGATAGACAGGTACGAGGTGACAGTTTTTGGAGTTATCAAAAAGACTCTCTGAGATCTTGAGTTAACCCAGCATGGATTGCAGAAGAAGAAATAATGGGAATTGATTCAGCCGGTGGAGAGTGACAAAAAACAAAACTTTGGGAGAGTGCATCGGCTTTGATTTTCTTCGCACCAGGTCTATAGGAAATTATGAACCTGAAGCGAGTGAAGAACAAAGCCCAATGTGCCTGCCTAGAATTCAAACTTTTAAAAGATTCAATGAATAACAGATTCTTATGATCTGTGATAACAGAGATGATATGCAGTGTCCCTTCTAACCAGTGTTGCCTTTCTTCGAAAGCCAATTATATAGTCAGGAGTTTATGATTGCCTTCGTCATAGTTAGCTTTGGCAGAAGAAAATTTCTGCACAAGGATGTAATTTGTGGTCACAAGGGTCTTTCTGAGATAATATGGCACCAGCGCCAACATCAGAAGCATCAACCTTCACTACAAAGGGTAGATCCAGATTATGATGTCGTAGGATGGGTGCAGAGATGAATGCAGCCTTCATGGCCTCAAAGGAATTGTGGCCTTCAAAAAATCAGAGCTGGGACTAAAAGAGCATTTTGAAAAATTATGATCTGTAGATCTAGACAAACCTCTTCCATGTTCTCTAGGCCTGTTCTTTTCCCGGCTTATTAGGACAGGAATGGAGGAAATGGCCATTGTTACCACAGTATAGACAAAGGCCCAAAATATGTCTACTGGTCCTCTCTTCCAGAGAGAGATGGTATGCCCCTACCTGCATGGGTTCAATAGCTTCTCCACAGGTGGAGATTAAAGGACCGAAGATATGCAAGAAGATGGTGCCTCTTTCTCCACTTTCCTCTCTTTGATGCACCTATCAATCTTAATGAAAAGTTACATCAAACCTTCCAGAGAAGAGTGGGACAGATATTGCACTAGAGAATCCTTGATCTGCATGGAAAATCCTAGTCGGAACTGACTACGTAGAGCTGGGTCATTTCAGAGGCAGAGGCCATCCGATCTGGGTCATCATATAGAAGGCCCAATGCATTAAATTATGCATCCACTGTATGTAGAGTGGGGCTATCATGAGGCAAGCGAAAGGCCAGGTCTGAGGTTCTCCCTGAAGCAGGGACATTATTATCCCCACTCTCTGCTACTCAGAACCAGAGGAACAAGGTCGTAGATGAAAATATAGTGTGTATCTCTCCTTGAAACTCCAGAATATGGTGCGATCCCCAGAGAAGCAGTCCGGAAGGTTTCATTTGGGCTCCACAGATGGCGCCAGTGTGGCTTGTGAAGATTTGGCCAACTCCTTTTGAAAAGGCAAACGATTGGACAGCTCCTGGACCACTTGAGATAGGGTCAAGACCTGGGCAGGACCTAGAGTTGCTTGGCTATAGTCCATGGAAACAGAGTCCTCCAGTACTTCCTTTATGGCCGGTTACAATGTAAGGACCACGGCTAATAGATTAACTTTCAGAACCGAGCTAAAGAGGTCTTCACTTTTAGCAGCTGCCTTTCCCGTAGAACTAGAATCATTCAGAGGTACTCGAATGCTCCCAGGACTTAAACTCTAGTCTGTAGAATCTTATTTATTTAGCCATAGCACAGGGGGTAGGAAAACTGGAGGCAGGAACTGGGGACGGGCCAAAAGTCGTAGGTCAGTGGCGAGCAGGAAAGTCCATAGACAGTCAGCAAACAAGGAAATCCAGAAACAGGCAGAGGTCAAGGGGCATAGGCGTACAAAGTCTGGAAATACAAGCCAAAATGTCAAAACAGGTAAACAATCGAGGGATAGGAGGGTATCCATAGCACAGCAGGTCAGCAAACAGAGCAATACACTCATGCTATAACCAAGGCTGCCAAGAGGAATTTGGGTCCCCGGTACAGCAACTTTCTGGGCCCCCCTTCACACATAGTAGGAGAAGGGATGTTTGGTGCCGTCGAAGGAGGTGTGGTCACATAGTGATGGGGACGTGACCAACACATGACATTACAGGGGGAATTTAGTTAGCCACAAAGTGTCTCTGGAACGTCTGTGAGACACTTTGCGGTGAAGATTTTGTCAGAAATGTCCACGCGCCACATCACCGGCAATTGAATTCCCCCCATTGTGTATTAAAATGGTGTTGCTCTCACCTACCTGTTATTGCAGCTTTCACAACCTGGTACTGGATTCTTGTATGCATCTCTCCTCCTGTTTCACCACTTTTAACTCTGCTCTCCAGCTACCTTACCCTCCTCCTCGAGGACCCTCTTGCCCCCCTGTCCCCTCTCGCTCCCTCCTCTCCCCTCTGGGGGTCTCCCTGTCATCCCTGCCCTCCCTCTTGGGCTCCGTCGTATGCTGACCTTCCCCTCTCCCCTCCCCCGCCCTCTCTAGCTGTGCTTTGAGCTCACCGAGTTACAGTGCTTATTGTTTACTGTACTGTGCTGTCTCACCTCGTATTGTAATTTCGTTTGTCCCTGTACGGCGATACGGACACCTAGTGGCGCCCTATAAATAAAAATTAAAAATAATAATAATAATCCTGGAATGTTGGGACCTGTTTGGAAAATGTATAGGGACATGAAATATAGAAAATAATTAGTGAACACAGTACACAGCACAGATCACGCAGTATATAATTATATAGCAAGCAAAATATGTGTTAAAAATAATCACAGATACCTATATGTTTGGAAATGGTCAGATAATGAAACACAATTGTAAGTGTATAAGAGAAATAGCTGCCTCTAGGGGTTCTGCAACCCCATACAAAGACAAACACACAATAAAAATTAAGAGGCGCTCAAAAACCCTTAAACACACACACACACATATATATATATATATATATATATATATATATATATATATATATATATATGTTTAAGGGTTTTTGAGCGACTCTTAATTTTTAGCATGCAATATATAAGACGTACATTAAAATAAAACATAACATTTAACACGACACCCCCCCAGACACATCACTCCACCCCCACAGAAACATTACGCCACCGCCACATTACAACCCCCTCTAGACACATCCTAACCCCTCCTAGACACATCCTAAGCCCCCCCCCCCTAAATACATAATAAACCACCTAGACACATCATAACCCCACCCAGACACATCCTAAAACACCCCCAGACACATCCTAACGTCCCCTGGACACATCCTAAGCCCCCCTCAGGCACATCCTAACCCCCCCCCCCCCCCCGACACATCCTAATGTCCGCTGGACACATCATAAGCCCCCCAGCAGACAAATCATAACACCTTCCACAACCCCAGTCCAGCTCACTTACCTAGGTTGAGCAGGAACTTCTCTTCCTTGCTGCTGGGACAGTGTGTGATGTCACACACTGTCTGGGACTGGGAGCTGCTGACAGCTGTCAGCTCCCTCCCTCCCCCTTAACATTACCCACACCTCCAATCCGCAGGTGCGCTCTAGCACTACCTGCTGGTAGAATTTTTTTTAAATAGAAAATACTAGACTGCTGGGCCCCGGTAATTTGTACCTGCCCCCATCTTGGCGCCCCTGGCTATAACCAGCAGGGAGGCTAAGCCCTCCCTGTCTTAAATAGTGTGCCACAAAAGAGTAAATTAGCCTCCCGGGCCTGATTCATTATTTCACGTGTGCATATGCACGCCCAGCTGTCAGTTTAGCCGGGACAGGTGGTGAAGGAGAAATTGTCCTGGCTGTTGCCCTGATAACAGCCAAGACATGCAACCCAGAAGTGACGTCCCTGCCGTCAGGGCAGCAGCTGGGACGCGGCCACTACAGTGAGAGAACGAGTCAAAGCAGCGGGGAGTCGTGGCAGTGGAATGCCCTCTTTCCTCTCTATCTATCTTTAATACCCCTTCTTGTTTTATTACTAACCAATAATAACACCTCAGTTAGCTCAGTGACAGCTCCCACATATAACGAATATATATATATATATATATATTAATAATAAAAAGTGAACGTTCCTGAAAGCTATAATTGTTTCATCAGCAATCAGTGCATTCCTTTCTTTCAGATGGTTAAAGTGATTAAATGGTATGTAATTCTTAATAAACATAAAAAAATTGCTGCATTCTTATGGTTCTTATATTCAGTGCAGCTTTGCAATCTGTCATTTGGAGATTATAGTTTAGAATGAAAATTTGTACGTAGCAGATGTGAACATAATAATTTAGCTTGTACTTGGCCAGACCTGAGTAGCAGGGGGGCAATTGGTAGATCTCAATAATTTAGGCCACGGTAGGGGGTTATTTATCCATAACAGAGCAGTAAAGATAACAGCTGCTGCAGAACCTCCTGGGAAAGATATGTCAGTCAGTGTTCTGTTTTGTAAAGCCGCCTTTTTATTGGACCTGTTCTTGTACAGAACACTGAGTGATCATCTGCTTGTTAGTGAATAATGAAGCAGAATTTTAGATCCACAAAAGTTGACTGTCAAGTAAAGTCAGGGGCTGGTGGGCATCTGCCCCTGGGCTGGGCCCATTGTGGCATGTACTTGATTACATGTACATGATTTGTTAATCCAACTGTCCAGCACTGCAGAGTTTTGTTGCAGTTTACAAATGAACAATGATGAAGATGATCCTGTAGGTTAGCCAGATACCTAGCACTAATGTAGTAAAATTATTAGTCTGACCATTAAATTAGATGTAACGCTATCATACAGATACTGGGCCTGATTCACTAAGACACACAAAACAAACGTAAACTGCGCTTTTGTTTAAAACGCACATTAATTGGACATACGCACGTCTGTATTCAACAAGATATGTCTGTTTTTGAATAGTGGTCTAGGTGCGCTCTGCTCTAACAGACACTGCACTGCAGGATATGTCCAATACATAAGTGGAATATAAAGTCCCAAAAGAACGCACAGAGAAACAAATTCTATTAATGTCACCTGTTAATAATATAGTCATTAATAAAAATAACAATTTATTCACATTTTTTCTCCATAAAATACATTTATTAGGATATTATGAATGTCTACTGTATGTAAAATATATTTTTACAGTTGCTCCTGATTGCAAACACATGTTATAGCATGTATACATGACAGTCATCACTAATAATCGCCACTTACACCCCACCTGTAGCTGGTGCAAGTGATACAACAGAAAAACACGTACTTTTGAGATGCCCAAAGCTTGAATCGGACGCTGCTGTGTGCACTTGAGCTTGATATGTCCTTACTGTACATTGACTACGTGCATAGACTCATTCCCATGTCTGTTCCTGTAATCTTATCAGTAATAAGGGTCCTTTGCGCTCAAGAGTCGAGTTGGATTTTGCTGCGTTCACTGGCGTATCGTTCGGTTCTGGGCATGTGCAGAGATTTTATGCAAACTACGGCACATGTCGGTATTTACGTTCCTTAATGAATCAGGCCCACTATGAGAAGTAACTGGAACATTTTTATAGTAATGACCTCTATGGCTTCCCCTCGATTGAAACAGCTGTCAGCGGCACTTACATTCAACTCAACATATTAGCGTGTGGCTTTTTGCCAAAGCCATTTGCATTTGGAGAATTACGCTTTCACACATGTTAATATGGGAAATGACTTTAGACAAATTGCATGTGATGAGCTGCCTAACCTGTAATCTATAAATTTAATTCCGATTAACTACAGGGATAAAATGAAATACAAAATGCAATATTTATTAAATCCAATTGTGCATAAATATGTAGCCTGCTATACCGAGGCAGTATGAATGTATTAGCAGCTGCGGTGATGTTAATATTGACTTAACACTGCTAACCATAAGCTGGTAATGATGCGATGATTAAACAGCTACTTAAGCATAACTTGCTACAAATGTACATTACTTGAGATTTCTGCATACATACTGCTTTGTGATGCATGTATTATGAATGTGTGTGTTTCAAACATCCAAAGGATTCAATCCTGGCCACCATGTGATGTGTAAGCACAGCAAATACAATATATTAAAGGGCAGGTAAACATATTTGGGTTAAAAGGGGGGTTTAAGTACGATATTTGAGGTTGTGACAAGGAAGGAAGGGTTAGAGCCCCAGATACAATAGGTCGTATGAGTCCTTACACGCCTGGAGAAGCAGATTGTTTCTGTGGAGAGTAATTCTTTTTATTAGGGATGCCCCTAAAGAGGGGCATGCTAGGATTCTAAGAGACAAAGTACACAGGTCCCCAGCCAAGTTCACCAGCTTTTCGAAGCAGTTCACAAAACAGCTACCACTCACCATGTCCCTCTATACATACCAATACATAATGTGGGGCTCCCATTTGCCCCAAATTTACCCCCTCCCCAACATGCCATTGCTGAGCTAGCCAAAAACTCATGACCTTGACACAAACTATTTCTGTACTGTATGTTCTCTGGAGATATCTCTGACATATCCAGGAAACAGTAGATGACTGGTGCTTTCTGCAGTGCTACTGTAGTGTAATCCTTGTCTGTATGCATGGCCCTCTTTATCATATTCTAGCATTCTAGCTGGTCCAGTGTGCAATATGATGTACCCTTGTGTTTCAAACTCCCATTGTCCCCATTGATTGTAAGCTTGCGAGCAGGGTTCTCTTACCTCTCTGTCGTTATGTATTACCCAGGATTGTTTTATTAATGCTTGTTCCCAATTGTAAAGCGCTACGGAATTTGCTGGCGCTATATAAATAAATGTTGATGATGATATTGGGTGCAGTGTGTCCCTTTGCATTTGACGTCCTATGATTTCACTAAGCTGTGCAAATGTCTACACCTCCTTGTTCCTATGTGAAAAGGTTCTTTCTATGCAGTAACAGAAAAAAATCAAAGTATATCACAGTTAGATTCAGGGCACTTAGCTTAGCACCCGGGGCATGTACTCTAAGTGCCTGAGTCATGAAATAGAGCAAAGCATAAAAAAGGAGTAACTTTAGATCTTGGAAAAACCATGTTGTATTGAAGGGGTAAATTTAAATGTGGGGACAGATTTATAGTTGGGGGAGGGCATGTCCTAGATCAACTTTAAATTTCAGTGTAAAAATAAAGCTATCAAGTATTTGTCTGTTAGATGACAAAACAGCCAGTATTTAACTTATGCGCAAAAGAATAAACTAATTTGCACCCCTTGCATTGTAGCATGGTTTGCTCTAGGGAACATTTACTTATTTTTTGCCTTACTTTCCCTAATTATTCAGGCCCTAAGTGTACAGGCTTAGCAAGGTGACGGACACCAAATACATATTTTAGTTATCTGCCCTTTTTATTTGTTGAAAAAAATAAAATAAAAATGAATCTACATCAGACTGAATTTTGGGATTTCGCTGTTTCTTTAATTGTACGTCACATAAGCTATGTAGATCAGAACCAAAATGGATTATTGAATGACTGACAGATTAAGTAGAGTAAAGCAAAGCATGATAACAGCGATAGGGCACACAAGATGTATTGTCTATATGTTGTACAGCACTTTAATTGCTTAATAATGCTTAACAAACGTTGTCTACATTAATCCATGTTTTGCCTTTATTAATCAAATATAAAAGACCCCTGATAGACAGCAAAATACTCTCATGTGACAGCCCAAGAACTTAGAAGTGAGAAAATTCAGCTGGGGAGTTGGTTTCACCAAACTGAACAGGAGAAGATGGCACATATAAGATAAAAGGCTGTACATAGCAGAACAGAACATATCAAGTAAATAAATTGGGGAGGAAATTCCTTTAATGCAAGTACATCTAAATTAACTCAAACATTGCATTATAGGTCATGTTCATTCCTTTTGTTTTGTGTAACACAAAACTACCTGCTAGGCTATTTTGAACCATGATTAGATTACTGCATGAACCTCTAAACGCAATGCATGAAATCACTTCTTAATTGCTAAGAAAAGATAAGTCAATTTATGAAAAGAAACTTTCTCCCTCTTGATTAATGCCATACTTCCACCTAGTACCTCCACCAACATTTTAAGTTGGCAAAGTAAAGTGCCAACTTATTGCACACCTGGTGCCCGGTATGAATACGATCTGCTCTACCACTTTGTACTAGGTTGTAGTGCAGCTTTTAAACAAAATACATACAAAGTACTGTTATTTAATGTCATTACTGTAACTGGGAGCAATGCAATAAGCAGTGAATATGAAAAAGTTGTATTAGACAATTTAATTAAGAACATACAGTTCCATTCATTATTAAAGACAACAATAACAAAACACAGAAGGAAGTAAATATTTACTGGTAAATATTATATATTGCATTGTATTTTTAAATAGAACATTTTAACATGGAAACTTGCACTTTGCGACAAAAGGCAAAATAGGGCAGCAACGTGGAACATGAATCCCTATGACAAACTTCTACCTGTTCACAGGTTCACTACAGATTCTGTTTTCAGTGCATTGAATTTTAACATTCGCTAAGAAGTCAACAAGGAGGATTTTGCAATGTTCAACAATGTTCCATGTGACTGCTTTAGTCTGTCTTCAGTCTACTTACAGGTTGCTTAGTGGAACACATATAAACCAGTCTTAGCCATACAACCTTTATTACATGGGAAATTCAAAGTAATTACTTACTTTACTGGAATACTCCTCAGCTTTGCTTTTTCACTTGCCTATAAATAACAAAAAACATATTGAGGTTATCTGTTGGTTAAAATAATCTTCAGCAAAATATTACACATGTGTGCGTGGTGAGGGGTTGTACAGGTTCTAAGAATTTCCCCAAGAAAAAAAATGCCCAAGTGATGCTGAGGATGTTTTTAAGAAAATGTAGTACCAGCAAGTGGATCATAATACAAATAAATAACATACAATGACATGCAACGGAAGGTAATGATGGCCCTGCCACATGAGCTTACAATTTATGAGGTGCTGAGAAAAATTGATAAATAAGGGAGGAGAATAACAATTGCAGCTGGTGTTATGGCTACTGTAAGGCAGATGCATAAACTACATACTGTTGATGCCTTTCTTCATTGCACAAACCATTCTACCTGTTAACCCTTAAAACTAAAATCATAAATAAAGACACTGACACAAATTTAAGTTTTGGCAAAAGGTCACAGTTTATTGATTAACATAAATTATGGTGCTGGTGAAAGCATTTGCACGTTAGCTACCAACTAATACCCGAACCAAAACAGTGTATGGCCGTCCGGCACTAACCACTGGTCCTAGGAAATACTCCTTTACGATGTGGCCGGTGCTAAATCGGGCATTAGAGTCACAACTGCCCTTCTTGGCTCACAATGACGTGCCAACACAAAGCAGGTCAAGGGATCCTCACACAAAGGGACCAAGAGCCATGTTACTTTGAAAACGGCAATCAGTGATAGCATCATATGTATTAGTCGCTGACCGCAAAAGGAGGGAATTTGTACAGCAAAAGAGCCCCAGCAGCGACTGGGGGGAGAACATACAGGGCAGTCATACGCCCTCCCCCTGCATACTATTGGCTGGAGTATTTAGTGACACTTAACATTTAATAGGTAAGTGAATGACTCGGCACAAACAATTGAGCCAGAAGGGGACGTTCAAAGGGCAAGTACTGAGACTGTAACAATGTGATTCATGTCATCAGAGCCCACCCCTCTACTGCACAACTCTGCAATCACTGCACAGCGGGAAGACTGGCTATGATGATGCAAATCGCATCATCAGACCCCGCCCTCTTTACAAGAAGGAGAGGAGGGATATCAGCAGCCACTGGTGACTGACATTTCTGTGCAGCTGCCAGTGGTGTGGTATGGTTGGAATGAGGCAGTGGAAGGTGGAGACATGAAAGATAAACTAGAAATAGATTGATATTATGAGATAGATATGAAATTGATAGAAAGATATGAGACATAAGCATATGGTGCACAGATGGGATGAGAGGACAAAAGAAGACAGGCATTCACACAAATGGGGAGAGATAAAGGCATAAACACACACACAGTGCAGAGACACTGACACACAAATACCAGGGGGGAAAAAGAAACTCACATTGGGAGAGGCACACAAATGGCAATAATACACTGAGGGGAGAGATATGCACCACACACACAAAGGGAGGTGGATAAAGACATATATATGGAGACAGGGGGAGAGAGGTACACATACAAACATACCACTATTGGAAAGACGAGAATCATTCAAGTTCAATTACCCATGGAGATGTGGAAGCGGTCTGCAATCTATAAACCAAGTCGTCACTTGCTGCCTTCTCTATGCATACCTCCCAACGTTTACAATCCCCAAAGCAGAACAAATAAAGCCCGCCCCTGTTCAGCACAAACACCGCCCACAAATGGACATATTTGGATGAAACTCAACCCAATGGTGTGTTGGAAGGGGTCCTGCTGTGGCTCGTTAGAAGGAAGGGCTGTGCACTCCATGTAATAGGCTGCACTGCACCTACAGTGCCAGTAGGGGGGTTTAAAGGTGAATCAACCTTAATTTTGTTAAGTAATGGTGATTAGAGCACAGGGGGTTTCTGGGTAACTGGAAACCCTCCTAAGTGTGCGACTGGATAGATGAATGGATAAATTACAAAATATCAATACTTTTATTACTTATTATGCTCACAACTTTAATTAATACAGCTATCTATTAAGCCATCTTATTAATCTTTTTTAATATCCAATGTCACATGATTTTTCCTTTTATTACAAAATCATTTTTCTTTCACATCTATTTTACAAGCTTCTATGACACCATCTTTCCCAAACACACTTATTATTTAAATTCATATTTATAGCTCAGACTGCAATTATTTTTTATTGCGCTTCTAAATCGTGAAAAAAACTCCCATCAATATGAATGTCCTTACTTTTACGGTTTATTGCCACTTGAATGCAAAATAATTTTCTCCTAAACTACTGCACTTAAGAGCAGAGTCTGACAGTGTTAAAACACTAAGCTATATAAACTACGCTGTGGAGGTGACGGTGGTCTGCACAGCTCCCACAGAAACGTGTCATAAAATGACCATTGTAATTAGCATGCTGATTCTTTTCTTTATGACAAGGGGTGATAAAGTCACACTGTAAGTCAGAATCGGAGGTAGAATGGTGACAGGTTTGAAAAATATGACAGCGTCAACCTACAGAGTTAACATTTGTGCCTGAGTAACAGTGGATAGAAGCTAAGAAGAAGATCAAGGCATTACAGAACCCTATAATACAAATTCTGGATCCAAACATTTTCCAGCTTATCTCATAAATCTTTGTGCTGTTGGTTGACATATATAAGGTGATACTGTGAGAGTGTTTTGAATAAATTAGCTCTACAGTAGATGACATCATATTTGGCACCATCTTTTCTGATCACAGGCTCTTGTAGAACTATAGGGTTACAATACAACAAATCAATGCTGTAGGTACAGAAGCAAAAAAAACAACCTGATCACACAGTAACCATAAAACAACTTGTAGTCATTCATACTTTTCGTTCCACCTTCCTCCGACAACTCCAGTCTTTAGCCTGGCTCCCTAGTGGTTAATCGCTATATGGACATGAGTGAGAGGAATTCTCACTCCCGTTGTCTGCAGGTTTAAGTTTCATGAAAATCCTTACAGTCCCAGAGAGCTACTTGTTAACTGACAGGACAATGTACAACTTGTAGCTGGAGAGACACAGCCATCGAACGCTTGCTGTACCCTCTACCTCTAGGCAGCATGACCGTAGGGATATAAAAATCACTCTACTTGGAAGACTATTAATAGGAAAGACCAAGTTATGGCCAAATGTTCAGATCGATTTTCTCTTGAGAAACTGTTGAAAAAACAAACACCAAATCATCCAAATGAGTAAATTTTAGGGCCTCTCAGCTTGCCTTAGATATAGAGGCTAGATCGAGTTTATTGCTGAACCCATTGATCTGTGTACAGTCCATTTATCATTCATGAAAAGAGCCAGTGATCTTCACAGTATATTAGAAGAAACAACTGAGATCATCTGTCAACGGCCCTCTTATTTCTGTTTCCCTCTCCGCAGGGACTGCATCTCCTTCGATTCTTCTTGAATTAAAATGTTGCTAAGCAACACAGCTGGGGGCACCGATGGTAGAATAGCTTCAGTCTATCAAACTGTTTAAGCAGCTGGAGTTTTCAGTGGTGATTCTTCCCCCCCCCATCCCAGAACAATCATGCATAATTATGGAACAGAAGCCATACTCCAGCATCCCAGAGTATCACATATGTTTAATGTAAAGTGGGACAAAATCCTTTTGTAATGTAAATTTGAGGTGAAATCCACTATTAGCTTTGCTGGACTCTCTCCAGTGGCTTATTTGGCATTGTCATTTTTTCAGCATAAACTAAAGCATTATGGAATATTTCTCTATAGAACTCTCTTGCTCAATAATGTAAATCTCTAATCATTTTTGAATATTAGTTTACAATTGTATGTCACTCTCTGAGTTATTACTTATATAAAGTTGAAACTATAACCAATCAATCAATTGAAAAACACAGATTCCTCTGCTACGTCACCCTTTAGAGAATAAATTATTAAACAAATTAATTTCTCCAAAAATATGTGTATAGTCAGAGGAAGCTACAAAACTTGAAACTGTCATTTAAAATTTCACTGTGCTGGGATTTTTCCCTGTAAAAACTGATACTACAACAAAACTTGCTTTATTAATAACAGTACTTTGGTGGGGCACCCAGGGTACAGACTCCCACTATAGACTATAATTGGTACATACCTTCTATAGAAGGCATGTAGTGAAACTGATTTTTAAATTGGAAAATCCCTTTAAGTACAGTGACATTTACTATTACAATTGACAATAATGTATATGTTCCCTATCATACACAGATTTTAGGCAAAATTCATTTGTTTAATAATATCTTCTCTATATTTTACAGAGCCATGTTCTCTGCGAGTCACCTCTGTAGCAGGAGAGATGACTCATAATGCCACTAATTGAAAACCTTAATGCTACTCTGTTGGATCTCCCCTGCTACATAGAAAGCCAAGAGGCAGCCAATGTGAGGTCCCAGCTCTATGTAAGTGCCAGGACCCTACTAAATGTAGGGAACGGTATGGGTGTCTGGGAGATCTCCACCAAAGTATTATTATTGGGAAGGGAAGTTATTTCAATTGACCTTTAAAGTGGTCAACCCCTTTAAACAGCACAGTGACATTATCAGACTAGTTTCAGAGATCAGAATTTTCAATATAAAATAAAAATCAATCAATATTTTGTGTATTTAAGTGTTATGCAAATGAGAGCATCTTTTAGTTAACATACTAGTAGGTTAACTGGCTGCTATCAAATTGACCCTAGTCTCTCTCTCTCTATGTCTGTATGTCTGTGTGTGTGTGTGTGTGTGTGTGTGTGTGTGTTAGGATATTTAGACTGTAAGCTCTAATGGGGCAGGGACTGATGTGAGTGAGTTCTCTGTACAGCGCTGCGGAATTAGTGGCGCTATATAAATAAATGATGATGATGATGATTGTTGTTTGTAAATACTTCATCTCCTAGTACAACTTTTTGCTAGATGATCAGTATGCTCACATCAGCATCAAGTATCTCAGTAAATAAGTGTGCTGATCTTGCGAGAGGCCGTAGTCTGCACTCTTGTGTGATCATGTTAGTGAGGACAGGGCTTCCAGAGGTCTCACTAGTGTGCCAGAAGTCCTTCTGTTCACAGGCTCCTGCAGGGGGTTCTTTCCACCAGATAGCATGGGTCACAAGTCATGTATCCAATTAATCACATAATTCAGGTGTGGACAGCTCCAGGGCAGCCAATGAAGGCCTCGAGGGTACCCAGGCCTGCCAACTTGTTATGCCCCTTAGCAGCAAATTCAAAACACTAAAGAAAAATCTGTCTCTTTCTCCACATGGGTCTGCAGTGGCAGAGACCTATGCTGGAAGAGATTTGCACTCACTCAGGCAGGTGTACAGCAAGCGACTGATGCAGTTCATACACCTGGGATGGAAAAGTGCAGGAAAATCCATAATAACATTCAACTTCCACCTGGTAATTTCCTGTGCCCGAGGAGATGCCCTTGTGGAATCATCTGGGATAACCCTTGTGAGCGTGAAGGGTTGTTAAAGTTGCTCCCTACCTGTATACCCAGCGATTTACACAAAACCATCTTCCTTTTTCCACGGAATCTTCTCATTTCGTGGGTCTGCTGCCTAAATCACAGGTAATGTGGCCGATGTATAGGCTAACGTAATAACCAGCCCCGGACTGATCAGCACTGAAATGGTGACTCTATGGTGGTGGGTGCATAAAAAAACAGTGTGTACCCCTCTCAGAGACTCTGGGGCTTTTCACAACCCCCTATGCTGTAAGGACCAGACTAATTACTTAACAAAATGGAAATCCTAGAGTAGCAATTTACTGTGGTCCCAGTTTAATTAACAGGGGTCTCTAAGACCGGAGTCCATTATAACAAGAGTAACACAAAAAATAATCTCACACACAAACACACAAACAGACTGAAAAGCATTGTCCAACACCCCCCACCCCCGCCCCCCCCCCCCCCATCGCCCAGATTACCCTCAACTATTGTGAAATGATCAAAGCTGTATTCCCCAGGACTCCTCTTCACACAAAGCCAGTATTCCAGAGGATTTCAATATAACGCTTCTGGAGACAAAGCTGCTGCAATATGATGTACTTGCTAAAGAGTCAATGGGAGAATTCTACTGTGTGCAACGTCCTGTCAGAGAGTTGCGTGATGTGCGTCTGTGTGCGCTTCCAGATTGCTAAAACATTGCTGATTTTTGCTCACAGTGATGTTTTAGTGCTATAACATCGCTCATGACTTGAGGCTCCAACACACAATGAATTCCTCCCACTCCATGGATGGAGTCATGAAGTGATCTCCTAGAGCCAGTCTTGTGATCTGATCTCCTAGAGCCTGTCTTGTGATCTGATCTCCTAGAGCCTGTCTTGTGATCTGATCTCCTAGAGCCTGTCTTGTGATCTGATCTCCTAGAGCCTGTCTTGTGATCTGATCTCCTAGAGCCTGTCTTGTGATCTGATCTCCTAGAGCCTGTCTTGTGATCTGATCTCCTAGAGCCAGTCTTGTGATCTGATCTCCTAGAGCCAGTCTTGTGATGTGATCTCCTAGAGCCAGTCTTGTGATCTGATCTCCTAGAGCCAATCAGGACCATATATTGTAAAATGCCAATTTCCACTAATTCTTTCTTAGTGGAATGGAAAGTAAAGGTTAAGCTGTGTGATTGATTAGGGAAACATTATTGATATGAGACAAAAGGGAACTGGTAATGATTAAGAGAAAGTCTCCTGCTCTACACTACAGAAAAAGTGAAAAAAGTTGACCATTGAGAAACACTGTCCTGAATACCCCCAAGCAATGCTTCTCAAAGCTGTCATGTAAAGGACAAACTCTAAAGAAAAAAAAAAAAAAAAAATATATATATATATATATATATATATATATATATATATATATTTGTAAGAGATATTTAAAGAAATGCTTTACTTTATAAGTTGTTGCGTCATACCATAATTACAAAGAATAGATAAAGGATGTATCATAAGAATAATACTTCTGTAGATTTTTTTTCTACTATAAACTTAAAATTGAATAATTACCAGTTATTTTTGCATGCAACTGACAAAAGTGTTTCTGATTTTATTCAAAGAATATTTTAAAACAATTGTCAAATATATGCAGCTCATACAAATGTGTCACAATTGTCTATTGTCTATAATAATATAGTGGTATGCTTTAAGTTACATGATAGATTACTATATTTCCTAACTCACTATTATACTTGTCACTTAATGTTTAGTTATTTTATTTAGAATAATTGTAAATGTGAATATAAATGTCTAAAATATAAATATACTTAAGAAATAAAAAAGGAAATATTGAAAATGTGCATCTAATTGCATAATTTAATTTACTTTTTTTTTTATAGTCATCAGTTCTTGTTTTTAGTCTAATTTTAATTAGCATTTTGATTTTCCGACAAATTACACAGTTTAATGAGAAAAAACAAATGGCCAAATATTACTTGTCTAATGTAACTTTTTGCCTAATGCAAAAGCATCTAAATTGATACCATGAGGCTGTCCCAAGGTGGAGTATTATAGGAAAACCTAGGAAGATGATTGTATGGTGTGTTTTGTCTTCACTAACGTGTTTATTCCATGATTAAACCCTTTCACAATAGGTCATGTGACAAAAGAGGAGAGTGTCGCTTTATTGAGTACAGGTGAAAGACAGGTCAGGCCAACGCAAAAGTTACTTTTAGCCTTAGCAAAGTACATTGATGGTGCACTAATTGGAACTAAACACAAACATTCAGAACACATATTCAAACCTAGATTATCACTAGTGTTTCTAACAGGGGTTTGTGAAATGTAAATGTTTTACCATACATGACAGCAGATTTGAAGCTCTAGCATTCAAATTTTAATTTTAAGGATTTACTTTCTCTGCAAGGGGCATAACCTTGGGGGTGCAATGTTTAGGGGCCCACAGTTCCCAAGTAGCTCACAGCTGACAGTGTCAGCTATTGGTGTTAGCTCTAGATATATACAGAAGTTGTATCTGTTACCAGACATAAGGGCATTTTCCAAATTATAGAGCATTATGCCTAAAATGTATACTATACTACATTTCACAATTAGCATTGTCATTCCCACCAGTACCCCTAAGATTACATTTACTATTAGTTTGTTAGCAGTGCTCCTCACAGTACTTCTAAGGAAATGATGATCCCGATGCTTATGTCTGTGATTATAACATGACCAAAATTACTAACAGCAGCAGCAATTATTTATTTTCCAGGAGAAATGTTCTGGATAATAAGTTTATGGATAAAGGATCTCATTTAATCCTTTTTTACATCCATTTCTAGACACCAACATCTACATTAATTTGTCAATAAAATGAAGATAAGGTGTGTCATAATACAAATCTAATCAAATATGTACTTGGCCTTAATAAAATACAACAAGTTCTATTATATTAATATTACACATTTCACTAACATTTAAATGCTGACACTAGTTCACCTTTAAGCTGAAACCACCTACAATAGAGTATCGATGAAGAATTCATTTACCTTCTACAAAAGTGTTTTCAACTTTGAAAGCTTTTTAATATATTGCTTTCTATCTTCATTTCTGCAACTCTTACTAAATACAATAATTTAATTTCAGGGCCGGCCTGTGCCGTTTGGTAACCGAGCCAAATACCCTCCCCATAGGTGCTACTCCACTCCCACTCCTTACCTTGGAGCAGCACCTATGGGGAGGGTAGTTGGCTAGGGTACCAAACAGTTTTGCCTCCTGATAAAATGCTATCTAAAATAAATAACACTGTCTGACGCCTCCTAAAGTAGTGAAAGAGGTGTGGAGTATAGTAGCTGTGTTAATTAGACACAGTTGTTAAATGATAATAGCACCATGTCTCCACTATTACACAGGAAATACTATGCAAATGACCGCGTTTCACTAGACTAAGCTTTTTCAGGGCCTTAAAAAAGCTTAGTCTAGTGAAACGCGCGTTGGCTTCAGCACGCGCCGTCCCTCTACCAGTTTATTATAATATTACTCAGATCGTGGTTTAATTGGGGATGCATATTAGTGAAGGGGCATAATCCGATGGATCTTATCTCACTATCTCGCTGACAAAGCGTGCAGTTCAGATCCACGGTCATTTGCATAGTATTTCCTGTGTAATAGTAGAGACATGGTGCTATTATCATTTAACAACTGTGTCTAATTAACACAGCTACTATACTCCACACCTCTTTCACTACTTTAGGAGGCGTCAGACAGTGTTATTTATTTTAGATAGCATTTTCTCAGGAGGCAAAACTGTTACATTTATCGAGTTAAGCATATTTAGTACACAATTTCAACGTACTATTAATATGTACAGCAGATAGAGTTTGTCCTGTCCAGCGACCTTTCTGACATTATTTACAATATCTATATTAAACCAATTCTTTCTGATTGAGAAACTTGGTTTTGGTATATCCATATTGCTGGCATTACATCAAGTCTGTTTTGACTCATACATTATACTCTTCATACCTTATATCTGTCCCATTATAATAGACGGCAGACTGAGGTATTTAACCTATTGCAGTACTCTCCTTAATGAGGAAGACGATATACTTATCGAGTAAGACACCTATATGATATAGTCCTGCTGAACTATTAACGGAGAGTTCTACTAGAGTTCATTTCCTCCAGTGACTCCTCCCACGATATTTGTTAGTATATATTTTCTCCTTTAATGCATCCACCATCATTGGTTATTTAGACCACTGAGTTTTCTTTTGTTTACTGAGGACATTAACCCTCACGCTATTAAATGGATATAGGGTATTAACCCTTGCTCCATAAATTGCATGCAGTCTAAACTTTCAGTATTACTTGTACTTACAACTGTACATATATTGGAATATAGTAGAGGGACGGCACGTTCCGGCAGTTCTTCTGCTGGTTTTAACAGAGTATATTATCTCTGGACATTTATTTAATTCACATGTTTTAATATTTCACTATTCTAAATAACATTAAAGGTTGTGATACTAATATATATTTTTAATGTATATCAATAAAATTAAGTTTTATTTTCCTCTTATCCTTGTGAGTGTCCCACAAAACAAGCTTGTTCTTTGTTAGTTCGAATATTCCATATCTTGTGTGGGTGCACCTTCTCTAGGTAGATTGACTTTATGATAAAAGATATTTAAATATATTTGTTCAAACTCCCGGAGAATAGAGGATCTTCCTGGTGCGATTTATTTCTCTCTGTGGTTCTAAACTGCCTAGGTGCGCCTAGTAGTATCGCCGGCCCTGTTTATCTTTCAAGCCACCTTTTTCGTATTGCACAAAGACCTAACTATCTATCAGAGCTATTTATCTTTGTCGGTCATGGATATGACACGAAAATGCTCTATGGATACAAATGGATCCATGGCACAAAGCAGAGCTGCTATACCACAACCAAAGTGGAAAACCTCAATTAATTGGGCACCTGGAGCAATGATTGATTTGTTAAATGGCTCTTCATGCAGTAAATTCCTCCCTATTATTAAAGTGCATGTCTAAAAAGTTAACTGTATTATGCAATCTGAAAGCTTTGTGGTTTAGTGGAGTATAAATGATTGTTGTGTTCAATAATATTGCCATAAAAGTGTAAATTCTGTGCAGTGTACAACTTAATAATGAAGGGATTCCCATATGAAATGCTAAACAGATGGTTACTTGGTATAATGAACATGCCCTATAAATATCCTTTGCGATGGTCAGCATGATTCTGAGAAAGAAAAAGAAAATCATTGGAACATTGCAAGCTGCTGATAACTGTAAACTTAAAAGACAGTTATTAAATAAAAAATGTCAATACTCGTGTCTTTGCAAAAACATTTGAGACTGATTATGCTGCTTATATTGAAAGAAAAACATGAAGTCTATATCTTTAGATCTTTTATTGAGCTGTGAGCCCAGCATCAATAGCTGCTGCTCAACTGTAAATGGAAATTGATTCCAGATCTAACCCCTTACTTACAGTACTCCTCTAATCCAAACTAACCCCATTAAATAGCAAAGGAAAGCATATTTAATGGAATGCTTGGCGCAACCATAAATATTTCCAATGTGACAGAGACACAAGCAATGCTTCATGCCTAAACCTTTTTTATTTTAAAAAGGTTGGGAACAAATAGATAATGACAGGAGTGGAATGTGAGCTTGTCCTGGAAAACAAGGCAATTTGCAGAAAAGGAGAACAAAGACTTCCAATGTGACTTTAAATCATGGTGACATGTCTCTTAATCCCCTACCCAACCCTTCTTTTTTTATTTTACCTTTCTACTTCGCCAATGGATATGTATTGCAAAAAAATAAAATGTATAATAACTTACTATTATTATTGTATAATTGTAACTATTTTCTGTTACTAAGTTGACTGGCATAGGTCACCATTGAGTAGGCTGACTTCTTGTCTTCATTCATCCTCCCAGACACCTCCTGCCAACTGTGGTCAGGGTCCTGAGGACTGAACATATGGGTTGGTAGACACAATTCTACATAGTCTTTATAGAGATATAGCATTAGGCTGTCTCTAACATATGCTTTACTTTGTAGGTACCATTTATAATGACAGCCTGAGTACCCAACCTGGGGGTAAAGAACCCTTTATTTCGGCTTCTGGCCTCATGATCACTGCATAAAATTGCAACATGTGGGGGATTCCAGCAATACATGTCATCCAATACGGAATGTGTACAAAACTGTTCTTCTCATATCTAGTTGTTATTGGCTGTTGACAAGTACTTGTAAAACAACATGGGAGGTTCAATTAGAGCCGACATTAGCGGTTATCCCTCTATGTAGGATAGGAGATGTACTACATTCTGATCAATGTTGTTATATTCAAAGTAACTGTGTTGGGGGTCACTAAGAACAGGATTCTCCTCTCAGTGCTGCTCTTCAGGGCCGCCAAGAGGGAGGGGCGGGTATTTACCCGGGCATGCCAGGGGGCCCGGCCCGGACTCTCACTGCCGACGGGGTTGTTTTTCTTTTACTTTTTTTTATTGTTAACTTTACTTTTTTAATATGTATGTCTTTTTTTTTTTTTTGTGTGTGATGAGAAGGGAGAGAGAAAGAAAGAAAGGCACAGTTTGGTGATGAAGAAGAGGGGGAGAGAAAAAGGCACAGTTTGGTGATGAAGAAGAGGGGGAGAGAGAGAAAGGCACAGTGTGGTGATGAAGAAGAGGGGGGTAGCAGCATCGCACGGAGTGAAGAAGGGGGGACAGCATGGCAGAGTGTGAAAAGGGTCAAAAGCAACATGGCAGAGTGTGAAGGGGGCAAAAGCAGCATGGCACAGGGTGATGAAGGGGGGCCAGGT